>NW_027150549.1:1040000-1230000 GCF_001643675.1 Monocercomonoides exilis | reverse complement strand
GAATGAACGAATGAATTCATGAATTCAGAAATGTTGTAAAGCAGCCTTAATTTTCTCACATGCAAATCTGTGTTCCGTCTGTTCAATGATTCAGAAATAATATTTTCAATGCAAATGAAGCAAACACTCATTTTGAATATTAGTTTTCATCCATTTCTGGTTTCTCTATTTCAACCCTCGCCCTCTCGCATCCGTCTTCAGATACAATATATTTTCTCATTCCTGATGAAAAAAATACTCTTATGAAGATTTATTGAAAAAAATGATTCACTTTTCTATTCCAACTTCATTGTCAAGTGTATTTTCTTTCCTGTTCTGTTCTGATGCTTCTGTAATATTTCTTTGATCAAATTCATTATCTCCATCATTTCTTCATCTTCGGCTCCATTGTCAATTTTATCAGAGGTAACCGATTCATCACACTTCATCCACTCTGGCACTTCACTTCTAACATATATTTTCCAATAATCTGCCATTGTTTTTCCATCCTTATCTTTAAATTCATTGTTGTGCCTCATCCATTCTGGTGGTTCAGTTTCAGTAAATTGAATCCACTTCATTGCCATTGTTCGTCCAAGAATATCTGTAAGTTCGTTGTCATGCCTCATCCATTTCGGAGTATCTTTTTGCACATATTGAATCCAATGCATCGCCATTGTACACCCATTTTTATCGCCAAGAGTAATATTATGTCTTATTTCAATTGGGGGCTCTGTTTTCACGTTCTCTATCCACAGCATCGCCATTGTTCTTCCTTCCTCATCCCCAACTATCGTATCATGCTTCACTTTCTCTGGCGGCTCTGCTTTTTTCTCAACTATCCAGTGCATAGCTTCTATTTTTTCATTCTCATCAGTAACTTTCGCTTCGTCCATTCCTCCCTCAAAACTTTCATTATTTCTCTCATTTTCACAGTTCGTTCCCTCTCTTCTCTTTTCTTTGTCCCGAGGCGCATTGTCTACCTTCATCCACTCTGGAGGGTCTGTTTTGATGTGCTTTATCCACAGCATATCCATTGTCCATCCGTCATTGTTTGCAAGTGCGGGATCATGCCTCATCCATTCTGGTGGTTTCGTTTTCACATTTTTAATCCAGATCATCGCCATCGTCCACCCATCCTTGTTGCGCAGAGTGATGTCATGCCTCATCCATCTCAGAACATCCGTTTTGACTTTTTCTATCCACAGCATCCCCATCGTCCAGCCATCATTGTTCGCAAGTGCAGGATCGTGTCTCATCCATTCAGGAGGAGTATTTTCTTTCGAATTAATCCAATGCATGGCCATTGTCATTCCATTCATATCTTTAAGTGTAATATCGTGCCTCATCCATTCTGGTGGAGCTGCCTTGACAAATTGAATCCACATCATGGACATTGTTTGTCCATCTTTTTGTTTAATCGTGATATTATGCCTCATCCACTCTGGTGGTTCCATTTTGGTCTCCTTTATCCACACCATGGTCATTGTCATTCCTTTGTCATCTGCTAATGTAATTATGTGCCTCATCCACCCAGGTGGTTCTGTTTTAATCTCTGAAATCCACTTCATTGCCATTGTCCGTCCTTCCTTATCTGCAAATGTATTTTCGTGTCTCATCCACATAGGTGGTTCTGCTTTTTTTTCTTTGATCCAATACATTGCCATTGTCTCTCCGTTCTTATCTCCAAGAGTGATGTCATGCCTCATCCACTCAGGCGGCTCTGTCTTTTTCTCCGAAATCCACTTCATCGCTAGCGTCCTCTTATCCTTGTTGTCTTCCGCGTTATCCATTAACATCCACAATGGAGGTTTTGTTCGAACATTCTCTATCCACAGCATCGCCATAGTTTTCCCTTCCTTATTGCCAAGTTCATTGTTGTGCCTCATCCATGCTGGAGGTTCAGATTTAATGATAATAATCCAATACATAGCCATTGTTTCTCCGTTGTTGTTTCCAAGTGTAATATTGTGTCTCATCCATGTTGGAGGTTCTGTATGAACAAAACAAATCCATTGCATGGCCATTGTTCCGTATTTTCCGTTGCCAAGTGCAGATTCATATCTCATCCATTCTGGTGGTTCTGTCCCAACATTCGCTATCCATAGCATGGCCATTGTCCTCCCTTCCTTGTCACCAAGTGTATTGTTGTGCCTCATCCAGACTGGAGGTTCAGTTTTGATGGTAGAAATCCATAGCATCGCCATCGTTTTTCCAACCTTATCAGCAAGTGCAGGGTCATGTCTCATCCAAGCAGGCGGTTCTGTCTTTTTCTCCGAAATCCACTTCATCGCTAGCGTCCTCTCATCCTTGTTGCCTAGCGCGTTATCCATTAACATCCACAATGGAGGTTTTAAATAGACATCTGCAATCCAATGCATACCCATAGTCTTCCCACAATAATCAGTAAGTTCGTTTCTATGCCTCATCCATGCTGGAGGTTCTGTCTTGATATTTCTTATCCACAGCATGGCCATTGTCATGCCAATATTATCACCAAGAGTTATATCATGTCTCATCCACACGGACGGTTCTGTTTTAACGTATGAAATCCACCACATTGCCATCGTCCATTGAAACAAATTATCTTTAAATGAAACATTGTGTCTCATCCATAATGGTGGATCTGTCTGAACAAACCTTATCCACTTCATCGCCATTGTTTCTCCGTTCTTATTAGTAAGTGCAGGGTCATGTCTCATCCAAGCAGGCGGCTCTGTCTTTTTCTCCGAAATCCACTTCATTGCTAGTGTCCTTCCATCCTTGTTATCTTGTGAGTTATCCATTATCATCCATAGTGGAGGATCTGTTTTGATGATTGCAATCCAGTGCATTGCCATTGTCCGTCCTTCTTTGTCAGCAATTTCATTGTCATGTCTCATCCATTTCTGCGGCTCTTTTTTTTGCTCAATAATACATCGCATTGCTTCTGTTCTTCCATTCGCGTCCTTATCCAATGCACGACTCTTTAAAATATACTGTAAATTTGCATAACCATTTTTGCCACTAAACATTTCAATTAAGGTATTCTATCTGTAATAGAAGTGGGGAAAATACAAATTGTTGGAAAATGGTATTTTCAGTATATATTATGCATTCGATCAAAAATGATGTTATATTTGAAATGTTCAATTTATCTTTAAATGAATAGAAAAATGAGCATAAAGTGATCACATTAATATTACCAGCGTGGCATCTTGATTTCTGATTTTTTTTCAAAACAAAAATATTAGGGTGATTTATTAACCCGAATGTTTCATAAACACGGTTTTTTTTTGTTTTTTGAAATAGAATGAATACAACATAAAAATATAAAAAACAAGCTTTTTAATGTTTATTTTTCAATTCTATGATAGTGAAAAAAAAAAAAAAATTTATTTTTTGCTTCAATTTTTGTTTTTGATGAAGATCAAAGGATTTTAAATTTATTTTTGATCATTTGCTTTGCTTGTTTTTAACCAACTCTCTTTCTTTGTTTATTTTTAATTACAAGCCCATGAAACATACATAAAGAAGTTTTATTATTCGAAATGCTTTATGTTTTTATCAATTTTTTCAAATGTTTTTGACATTTCATCATTTTTGACAAAAAAAATGAAAAAATGAAATTTTTGAGCTTTTTTTTTGACATAAAGAATTATTTGTCACTGCATAATATAAATATGATTATAATTCATTGATATTCTTCATTATATGTCATTTTAAATTAAATTGAAAATAAAAAAAGCATTTTTATTATTTTCAAAAATTGATTTGTGTAATGAAAGCAACAACATTTCACAAAATTTTGACACGGTAAATACTTTATACAAATCTTTTTCTTTTCACGCACATCATTTTTAATATGTAAAAATTATTGTGCAGCTCAAAAATTTCATTTTTTCATTTTTTTTGTCAAAAATGATGAAATGTCAAAAACATTTGAAAAAATTGATAAAAACATAAAGCATTTCGAATAATAAAACTTCTTTATGTATGTTTCATGGGCTTGTAATTAAAAATAAACAAAGAAAGAGAGTTGGTTAAAAACAAGCAAAGCAAATGATCAAAAATAAATTTAAAATCCTTTGATCTTCATCAAAAACAAAAATTGAAGCAAAAAATAAATTTTTTTTTTCACTATCATAAAATTGTTAAATAAACATTGAAAAGTTAACCTTTGTGACAGACCGACATTTTTCTTATTGCTCGACAAGTCGACCTACAAGACAATCAGCTTGTATTTTATTTTTTGATATACGAAAAAACAATGAATTAAAATAGAAAAACTTTATCTTGATTTTATCATTTTTTTATTTATTTGTTTAATTTTCGCACGATTCGAACAAATATATATTTTATTTATTGATTTTTTGAAATTTCAATGGGCTATCGATGGATCGTTGCAGAGATCAGTCGAACGACAAAGATCAGTCTTTCGAAAGATCAGTCGGTCGAATAGATCGATTTTTCGAACGGGCATTCTTTTTTGAAAATATTTATTCTTTTCAGAAATAGATTTATGTCACTATTTTTTTAATGATATCATTTCACACTTGGAAAATTAAGAAATGAAAAGAAACAGAGTGTTGATCTATCTGATGTTATTTTTTTGTTGATAGAACACAGTGAGACAGGTTTGCTCCGATATAATGAGTGTTAATATAATTTATGGGCGGTTAAGGTGAGAACTTCGCCCTCCTAAATAAGAAGTGGAAAAAAGGGCGAGATGAAAATATAGACAATAACATGTGGGTAATTATTTTTGAAAAGTCGCAAATGTTTAATTTTCAAAGAAATCAAAAATTTCATATCTTGATCAAATTTCGGTTCCCGCTCATGCAACTTCACATGAATGTGTCAAATAGCATTGTCAAATTATATCTTCCACTTTGATGAAGTTACATTAGCGGGAACTGAAATTTGATCAAGATATGAAATTTTTGATTTATTTGAAAATTAAACATTTGCGACTTTTCAAAAATAATTACCCATGTTAAATAATAAATAGTGTTCAATGAATTGTCCGCTTCACTTCACCGCCGACTTCGCCTTTTTGCATTGGTCACGAAGACCAGAGGGCAGGGGACATTGCCCCTCGGAGCTCTCACCTGCAGGCTGTGCAGGGATCCGGTGAGGCGAGTATTCTTGGAGCAGAAAGAAAAACCACTCTTGCTTTCGCGAGGCGTGGAAAAGAAAACTGCATGTGATATGCTCTGCCTCCCGCTCTTCTGCTAATCCAGCAGAGCAACCGCAAAACATCACACACTGCATATTTTAAATTTTATTCTTCTCTGTGAAAGCCATAATAATGTTATAAAGGAGTAGGATCATGCTTGAAACTCAATCTTCGTTGCATGTTTCTCTAAACAGGTTCTAGGTGCACTCTTGTGACTTCGGACGGTTGATCTTTTCCTCTATCCTTTTATATCTCTCCCTTTTTCTCGTCATATTCCTCCAAATATGTTTCTCTCTTTCGCACCCAGCCGCTTTGAGTCTATCCTTCCGCGTTCGTATTATTTCGGAGCAAATCCTGTCTCACTGCGTTCTATCAATTCGCAATAGAGCGAATCAACGAACACAAGGAGCAGGTTTGCTCCTCTATAATGAGTTCTGAAATCCCATACTCTTTTTTCTCCTCTGATCTTAAACCCTCCTGCCTAGCACGCCATCGTGCGGCGGATGTTTGGAGAGCCTGCGGATGAAGGTGCAGCCCCTGGATCCACTCCCTTTCTTTCTCAAGGTGCGTCTGAGTCCTTCCTAGCCGGTAATTCGATTCGTCTGAGTTCTTCATCATCCAACCTAGATCTCTCACACCCTGCTTCATCCAATCTGTGGCCTTCTATCTCTGTGAGGCAGTGTGTTTGCTTCCAGTCAGCTCGATTGAGCTGCTGGGAATTATAAGGGGTGCTCTCCCACGCTTGTGTGGTCGGGATAAGTTGTGTTGTGATTGAGTTATTTCTCTTTGCTTTCTCTCTTCCCAACTCGGTAAGCCTAGTCTCTTTAACTTTATTCATTTACTCCTATCTTCTTCTCCCCCAGCATCTGATATATTTTCAGTGCAATTTTTCATCTCTGAATTTGCTATCTCAATTCTCATATCCTTCCTTTCTCTATTTATATCCAACTTTTCTTCATCTCCATGAGGGGGTTCTTGGAAGTCGATCGTCAACCGGATCCATTGCATCTCTTGAGCAGGTTAAATGTCTTAAATTTATTGGTCCACTCTTGATCCTGGCTCCCCTCTTGCGTGCGTGTTGCTCGCTTTCCAATCCGTTCCTTATCGTCTTGATATGTGTATTGTAACTTTATTTCGAATCGAGAACACTGTCAAAGTGTCGTGTGTTTCCTTCTCTCTCAGGATAGCCACTAACTCTTCTTCTATTCTTTGCAAAATCGCAGATTGATTTCTGCATCTTTGAGTGTGTTTGAATGTTTGTTAATATCGATTTTTATAGTCTTCCTTAATGTTATCTTTATCTGCACTTCTATTAATATCGTATCTTCTTTCAAAATAGAACACTCCTTTCTCATTCTTTCCAGCTCTACAGGCCTAACTCTCCAAAAATCATGGTGAGAATGGGGGCTCTCCTCTGGAGTGTTTGCGTATCGTTTGCGTTGTACGTGGCTTCTCCCCATTTTGCAATAGCTGTTAAAACCCACATTGATTTGTATTGTTTTCCACTTCTCGGCTTATCTCTAACGAGAGTTAAAGGAGATGAATCAATATCTTTCCCATTCGTCTTAATTTCTCAGAAAAGGTAAATAGCCTCAAATTCTTTTCGTTCAGCTTTGTTAATCTCTCCATTTGAATGATTCGTATTCGATTGGTTCTCAATAAATTCTGCCATAATTCACTTGGCATATTTCACGATGAGGGGGTCTTTTTCATCTATTCTTTCTCTATCCAAAAATTGTTTATATTTTCGCAGTGCTCTCTACGTTTCCCTTGCTGCTGATATATCCTTCACTCCAACGTATTCTCCCCATGTGAAAAAGAGGTCCCTTCCTGGGATATTTTCCTCACCAGTATAACGCATATCACCTCTCCTGGGGGAAGCTTCCAGCCTTCCCTTCTCATCTTCGCTCCCGGTATCATGCACTCCTGAAAGGTCCCCAGGGTTCTTATCGAATTCCCAGGCTGCAGCAGCGGGGTCCAGGTCTGCCCCCGCCAGGCTGGCAGAATCAGAATCGTCAGATTCCTCTGAGCATCGTTCATCTTCTCTTTCAACACCCGTCCAATATTTCTCAGGAACGTGTGGACTAGCGCTATCTCGTTTTCTTGTGTTTCTTTCTTTCTCTTCCTTCTCAGAGGGGATAGTCTCCAAGTACTTCCACAGTGCACCGGAGCAATCTGTTCAAAAATTGTATCTGGTATTCTCAGTGAGATTGTTAGGAATATCTCTGCGACTTTCTTCCCCCTCAGTGCATTGTTCGGCTTTTTCGCCATCCGGCTGAGTGCATCTGCTTCCGTGTTCTGTTCTCCAGGGAGATGTTCCGTTTGTATCATAATGTCCAGGCTGTTCAGTTTCTTCTCCAAAGCTCTCAGTGTTGGAATGAGCGATGGCGCTCCCCTCTTCTTCTGAATCGTCCATCTCGTGGACATATTGTCTGTCCTCAAACGAATATGATCTATCTTCTGTTGTTGCAGCCATGCTCCCTTTTTCTCTAAAGTCCTCAACACTGCTCTGGACTCCTTCTCGTTGATTGCAAGCACGCTCTCCTGGAGGGTCCAACTTCCGTGGACATATATCTTCTCCTCTTTGTTCTCCCTCGGTATTGTTAACACTGCACCCCATCCCAGCTCTGACGCGTCCGTTGTTAGTTCTTCTGAACTACTCCTTCTCTTCAGACACCTCGGTCTGTTCTCTGGCAGGATCTTTCTCCAATGTGTTAATTCTCCCAGTATCATTGGGTTGGCTATTACCGTTCCCTTCCAGCCCCCGCGGGCTATCGCTTGCCTCAGCACATATTGCATACTCTTCAACCACAAACTCGCTGGTGGGTGTTGCCGTCTCAAAAACTTCAACCTTCCAAGGAGTGCTGCTAAGTCCCTTGTTTTCTGTCTCCTTCTCATCTTTGCATATGCTATCCAAATTCGCACTTCTTCTAGCAGCAGCATTCTTTTCGTCTCTTGGAGCGTCAATTCCATCTTCTCCGAGTTTCAAAGCCATCTCCGAAATTCCGCACTCCTTATGGGCTCCTATTTCAGTTTTTCCTCTGACAGAATCCAGCCCAGATTCCTCAGGAACTGGGCTATTTCTTGTGTGATTAATCTCAGTGTATCCCTATCTGGATGCATGAGGAGAATGTCGTCCAGATAAATTTCTTGCTTCACTTTCCACTTTTCTCTGATATATGACGTCGCCCGTCTCATTATTTTTGTAAATATTCTGGGCGCATCTTTCGCTCCAAATGGCATCCCAACATTAGCGAAACAATGACTTTGAAAGCTGAAGCACAGATAGGGGATGAGTTGCTCGTTCACTTTGACATTTTGGCATGCACTCGATATGTCCAGAGTGGTCATCCAATCGTTCTCCTCCAGGAGTTCCACCACTGTCTCCTGGGAATCCATCTTGAAATGTTTTCCCTGCACTTCCTCGTTTAGAGCTCTGCAACCCAGGATCTTTCTCCACTTTCCGTTCTTCTTTCGAAACATGAATGTCGGATTGAACCACTTCACCTCCGACTCATGAATGGGTTTCACCACTCCTTCCTTCAATTCCTCCTCCAAGAGGGATAAATAATTGTTCATCATCTCCGTTGTTCCCCGAAACTCTTGTCTGTGTTTTCTCTCCTCCAGTGAGATTGGGGACTGGGGACTTCTCCACCGAGCTTTTATACCACGGCTCACTAGTTTGTCCCCCCCAATCTTCTTCCACTCGCTCAGCCTGTTCACCAGTCTCCCTGGAAGTGGCTCCTTTGGTGGTCCACTCGCTGCACTCCTCTTCACTCCTAGCGTCTTATGGCCAAACTGTATCTGTGCGTATTCATCTCCCGTTGTGTGTGTATCTGCAAAAATTATCTTCGAGCTCACTTCCAGTGCGCTCCAAATTGGGGACTCGATAACAGTCCCAAAAGTTTTCCAAACTATCTTCCCGTTCTCCCTCTCGCTCTTCTGTCCCGTCACTCGGGGATATTCGGAGTCTCCTTCTGTTCTCGTTGTTTCGTGTCCCACATCTTCTATCGATATCTCTCTCGCAGAGTCCCCTGTGATTTCTCGTTCTCTCTCCTTTCTTTGGTCTGACGAGTTCAGAGTCCCTCTGACATTCACCTGTTGTTTCTGCATTTCCGTCCCTGATCGCATCTCGCACGGAGCTACGGTTGCTCGTCGTGCATTCATCTCGCTGCAATGCGTTGTTGTCTCTTCTCTCTCTACTCTCTCTTCTTTCTCTGTCTCGCGGTATAGCGCGGTTGTTTTAACAATCCTTGAAGTATTGTCTTACAATGAAACAATTTCAAATATTTCTTTCTCAATATCGCGAATACTTGAAAAGTTATATTTATGAAACTATCTTATGGAAAATCGAAGCTTTATAATAAATAATTATCTCTTTATAGTTATTTAATCCTTCCTCAATAGTAATCTCGCTGCAGTGTGTGCATTTATCCTCTTTAATTCTAGTAATATCAAGCAATTTATTATTATTATTATTTTTTCAATTTAACTGCATCTTGCGATACTTCGCGGATCTTGTTCCTAATAAATTCTCACGATATTTGTTGTTTCGTTCTATTGAAAAAGTTTGTTGAAATTCATATCTTCATTTTTGTTTATGTATCTGATAAATTATCGTGGCTTCTACTGTGAAATATGATCTCGATGCACAATGCTGCAATATTTTCAAAAATAATCTTTCAATATATTGTAGCTTCTGTTTTTGATATTGTCTCTTAACAATGTACGGCTTTCCTTTCAATTTTATCAACTGCACGCAGTATTTTGTTCCGAATGGTGTATTACGCACTCCGATCCAGGAAAATTCTTCAATAGAAATTTTCGCTTATTTCAGTTTCAAAAATAGATCTAATACTTCTCCATCGCCGTCTCTGGATTTTTTCAAAACAGGCTGTTGTTTCTTAATTATTGCGGACAATAAAGATCTTCTTGAATTTAAGAATTGGAGAAGTTGGATCTTAAACCTCCCATAAATTATATTTACACTCATTATTGAGGAGCAAACCTGCTCCTTGCGTTCGTAGATTCGCTTCATTGCGAATTGTCCAAAACCATATTTTGTTGAACACTGCTTCTGCTTTCAGATATTGATGTTATTAACGTTATTATTTAAAAAATTATTTGATTGCATTCCATGACAATATTTAATTTTTTCTTTCGTTAACAAACTTCAAATTTGTGGAAATAGCCGGTTTACACATGAAAAAGGTTTGACAAAGTATATTAATTTTATTATTAAATATGATGAGCAATGTTAGAAGTTTGACAGAATTGTTTGCGGTTTATATTGATTGGAAATTAAAAGTGATAATTTGCAAAAATCATTGAACCTGTATGTGTTTTAAATTTTTTCATTTAAATAGAAAAATATGAGGAAATGAAAAAGGAAGAAGAAGATAAAGAAGAAGAAGAGGAGGAGAAAGATGAAAAGAGAGAAAAAAAGGGAAAAGAAAAAAGGTGAAAAGAAAAAGTTGAAGAAGAACAAAAAGAAATAATAGGAAAACAACATGAAGATAAATGATCAAAAAAACTTCTTCTTCTTCTTCCCACTCATCGCTTTCATCATCTTCACTGCATTTTTTATCGTGTTCGCTGAAATTGTTGTCATTTGCGCTTCTCCAACAAATGAAGTTATATGCACATATTTTCTTTATGGCTGTTATCATATTCGCCTTCTTTGTTTTCTTCACTCTTTTTCTCTTCTTTCTCTTTTTCTTCTTCCTCATCTTTCTCTTTCTTCTTTCTCCTCCAACACCTCCATCACATCCCAGAACTTCACTTTGTTCAGCTCCTATTTCTTGCCTTTTTTGAAGCTGCAACTTCAAAATGTGCTTTTTCAGTTTCAAAACCGACTCCAAAACATGCAATTGTTTCATCATCAGCTGCAACAGCAACTGATAGCTAATACAGAATCAACTCGACAAAACACACAACCTTCTTCTCAGATGAATTCACCTCAAAACAGCAGTATTTTTGCATCCTCAGCTTCATCAGCTTCTGCCTCTTCGCTTTCTCAAGCTTCATCGCACGTCACAACAATTTCAAATGTTGTAACTTCTTTCACACCACACGATGTTCATATCTTTTTGCAAACGTCTTTTATTTCACCTTCAGCTGACATGCAAACATCGATTGGACGAAACTTTGAATGCCGGGGACAATTGCCATTGTGTGAAAAGAGGCATCGATGCGTATATAGTGATTGTGGCAGTATGCAATCCAGAATGAACCGAAAAGAGTGAGAATGACGCGAGAGAGCAAAAGCTTGTTGCACATCAGCCAGAAGCGGAGGAGCTGCAGTTTGCTCTTCATGAAGGAGGTGGTTTTTATCTGCGTGCGTTGGTGCAGGAGAAACTGGATGAGAGCGAAAGAATCAGAGTGAAGGAGTCCTTTGCGGAGATCTGGAGCATCGCAATGAATGAGCACTACAGAATTAACAAGAGGAATTTGGAAATGGAGGGGAAGAATTGTTCTAAAGGAAAGGCAACAGATTATTTCATGCAAATAAGGATGATTGATAATGATTGCAATGAGAAGAAAAAAGGAAAAACAAAAACGATAGAGGTGGAAATCATATTATTCGAAAGAAGGACAAAATTCAAAAAAAACGAAAGACTGTGTCAGCTCGCAGCGTGTCGAGTGAATAAGGGAGTTGGGAAGGAAGAGAGAGAAAGAGAGATTCAGGTGCAGCGAGATAAAGAACAAGAGAGGTTGAGAGATGCAGCAATTACAACGAAGCAGAAGCAGTTGGAGATTGAAGAGTTATGGCAACAGAGATGATTGGAGCTGGAAAAGGAATGTGAAGAAAACATTACGATTGGGAAGATTCTGAGGGACGAGCAAAAGAGAATGGTGGTTCAAGAATAGCCAAAGCGGAAGTATGAGAAGAAGAAACTCTATGAGAATCAATAGCAGGAAGAAGCCGAGAAGAAGCTAATCAAATCTGAACAGAAAGAAGAAGTTCAAAGGCTGCAGGACGAGAAGAAGTTTGCTGAGATTCGATACAAGCTATCGAAAGAGGCCGCAGCGGCTGATGAATGAGAAGCTGCTGGAGGCGCTGGGGTTGACAGTGGCTTCGTTGAAGACGATGGCAGAGATTGAGGTGCATACGAGTTTTCAAAGAGAGAAAGAGAGAGAGAGAGAGAGAGAGAGAGAGAGAGAGAGAGAGAGAGAAAGAAAGAGACAGAAAGAGAGAAAGAGAAAGAGAAAGAGAAAGAGAATAAAAGAGAGGGAGAGGGAGATAGATAGATAGATAGATAGATAGATAGATAGATAGATAGAGAGAAAGAGAAAGAGAGAGAGAGAGAGAGAGAGGGAGAGAAAAAAGGAAAGAGAGAAAGAGAGAAAAAAAGAATTTGCATTAAAAGAAGATGAAGAAAAAGAAAGCACAGAAAGTGCAAACGATTAATCTTTAAAGAGGGAATCTTCTGATGCTCCTGCTGTGCTTCTATCTCCTTCTGCTTCTCAGTCAACGCTTTATCGAATAGCTGCTCCTTCTGCCACACGCGAAGTTCCTATTCTTGATTCTATCACAGACAACACTCAGCAAACAGCAAATGCACAAGGCAACCAGCCAATGAGATCGATCTTTCCATCACCAGCATTTTCACCTCATCGCTCAACATGGATTCCTCCTTCGTATCCTCCCATTCAACTTCCTGTGTTCATTTCACCATCTTCTCAGGCTTCGCTTTTATCAAATTCTGCTATTTCAACAAAAAACAATCAGCCTTCCTTACTCATTCCATTTTCTTCTTGTTCCTTATGTTAAAGAAATGCTTTTTCCATCAATTTTTGCTTTTGCTCATGAACTTTCATTTGTATTTGAAATAAGCTTTTTCAATTATATAAAAAACAACTCCATTTAGTCCACAGGCAGTTGGAAATAAAGATCACTGTTGGATTAACAAATAATGGAACAGACAGTTGAAAGCAAATTCAAACAGCATTGCTTCAACATTTTGAATTTTTTATTTTTCGATTGTCTGAACTTGAACAGTATATTTTCAAAGATTTATTAAATATATTTGTATTTCATTTTTTTACTTTTGTTTTTTGATAACAAAACGTTTTCATGTTTTCGTTTCATCTTCCGAAGTTAAAAAATAAGTTTTGTTTGTTGAAAAAAACATGCAATTCTTGTTTTCAGCTTTCTTGATTAACTTTTCATTATAAAAGATTTTTCCATATAGTTTATTTCAATATTTGTTAATTCAAAAACGTATTTTGATCGAATTTTCAAGTCAGAAAAAAATTCAGACACAAGCAGAAAATTATTGGAAATATTATATTCATTTTGAATTCAAAATTCTCATCAAAAAAAATAAACTATTCGACACTGGTTTTGTCTTTCGACCGACATGTATCGCTTTATTTTTCCTTGTCACAAAGACCTATTTAAAAGTTTGTTATTTGTATTTTAATGTTGTGTTCATTCTGTTTCAACAAACAAAAAATAATAACCGGGTTCATAAAAATGTTCGGGTTTATAAATCACCCTATTAATGATTATCAACAAAACAACCAAAAATGATGACTTTCAACAAAATCCAACAAACGTCTTCACAGATAAATACACATCAAAAGGCATCACAATTTAACGATAAATGTTTTGAAATGAATTCAAAATTCCGCATGAGCTTGATATCGCATATTGCATCAATCTTCTTTTGCCATCTCGAGCTTTGTCCATCTTCACTTAGCCTCATAGCCTTTTGGAATAGAATCTCTCTCAATGCTCGATAAACAATGTTGTCCATTGTTGCCTTGATAAGGTCTCTCATGCGTTCAATTATCGTGAGCCCAATCATCAAAAAACTGTGTATTGTTGAAAGCATGATTCCCTCCCAATCTTCATTCAGCTTGAACAACCCACTCAAGAAAGCAACTAATTACAAATTCATCCTGATATCTCAAATTATTTCTCAACACAATTCATTTGAAACATTCACTGAAACCAGCAAACACTCTGAAATAACAGAAAAAATCATTTTTTTACAAGGAAAGCTTCCAGATAACTTTTAAAATGAGTGCTAAATTTAACATCCTTATGTTCAATGCAGTAATGAGGTATGTGCCATCGAAATGAACAAATTATCACCAATTAATCACTTTTTTCAAAGTTCAAAAAAGCACCAAATTTCCCCTTTTATATTCCACTCGGAATGCAGAAATAGATATTTTTAAATTTTCAATTTTGAACACATGGGATATTTTTCAATATGGGTGATTATTTTTGAAATCATATTTCTTCCATCAAAATTTTCGGTTAAGAATTCACTTCAAGTGCTGATTAATGAGTTCAAAAAAGAAATAATTCCATTCAAAAATAATTTTTTCATGAATATTATCAGAAGCATTGACATTTTTAACAATTGTATTGTATTAAACTTTTTTATAAATAATTCATCTCAAAAGAAATTAAACATTTGAAAAAACAACACTCCGAAAAAAATTATGATATCAAAAATAATCACCCATATGTTCAACTATTCATCAAATTTTTATCCAATTCAATGAAATGAATTGTTGTTGGTTTGATCAGAACGAAATCAAACTCTTTTGTATATGATTAAATATAACCTTCATCGTTGGATTCTTTGTGATTTATCTTTTAAGCGCACACATTCACTTTTCAAATGTGCAAATGGTACTCATAGGCCACCACACAAATCTTTATTAAACAAACAAACAAACAAACAAACAAAAATTTTGAGAGCATGCTGCTTTTCTATTTTAAGAAGAATGATATGTGAAAATTTTTGTATTTATTTATCAGCCCTTTATTCAAATGCATCAGCTCCATTCCCAGCTCCATCTGATGACGTATCTGTTTCAAGTTCATAATCTGATTCTGAAGATTCTTCTTCGTGTAGCATTTCAGCTCCAGCCTCTTCTTCCTCTTCTTCTGACCCAAAAGCTTCATCCCCAAATGCTTTGTATTCTTCATCACTGTGTTTCATCACATTCGACACAAAAATGGAAAAATCAACTTTTCGATTTCTGAAAAACAAAAATGAATAGATAAATTCTTGCATTCTATTTATTCTCACTCCATGTGAAGGCATGTCCTTTCTAAGTGCAGCCCACAATGCTTCAATATGATTTGTGCAAGCACATGTGATTGGATTTGAATTTGTTTGAAATAACGTTTCATTTGAAAAAAAACCTTTCTTGTATTTTCGCCTTCTCCAAACAGCTTCTTCAATTTCTTCAATGCGGCCAGGACCTCCAACGTGTGTTTGAATTCCACCAATCATCTGAGAATATGTTCTTCGGCAAATGCAATAATAATTAGAAACGCTATGCCTTTCGCATGAAGTTAGAGATGATGTTTGTTTTATATTGAGATGATTGTGAAAGAAGAAAAGGATCAGAATAAGATTTGAAATTGAAAGCCTCGATTTTGAAAACGGAGTTCCTGTCCTGTAAGAAGCTTCTTTTCTGCATTTGCTGCATCTGAAGAACCATTATCCTTCACTTCCTCTAATTAAAATCATCAATGAACGACAATTTGCAATAGGGCATCTTCTTACAGTGTTAACTACATTGTCGTGAAGCCATTGCATTGTTTTTCCACTATTGCAAAAAATCTTAATAAATTCTGTTTTTTCTCCATTAAATGATACAATGTGTGACATTTATTAATGTTTTTGGAATAATATATATGGGTGATTTTTTTTGATATCATAAAAATTTACGAAGTTTGATCAATATATTTTTTCATTAAGGGTGGGGTTGAAAAGAAAATTGAAAATGATGATCATGATAATTGATTGCTTAAAAAATAATAATAATTATTTATTTGTTGATAAAAATTTGTTTCTCATTATTTTTATTATAAATTTAGAAAAAAACATATTATTCTAATTCAAAAAATATCAAAACTGAAGCAAACAGAACGAAATACTCGTTCAAACGTTATTAAAACATGATAATAATTATAACAATACGTATTTTATCAATTTCTTATAAAAAATAGTTTTATGATGTTATTACAAAGAAAATTTCAAATTGATATTGAAGATCTTAAAACATTTGTTAAAAATTAACAATATCAAAAACACAAATGGAAAAACAAAATAGAAACACATTATATTTATCAGATATACAACGGTTTGGTTTGTTTTTGTTTAGAAACAAAAAATTCTTAAAATTAGTTATTCTTATAAATTGATCAAACAAAGATATAGAAAAATAACAAAGAGAATAATAAAAATTAAATAGAAATTCGCAAATTTTTGTTTTTAACACTAAAAATGCTTTTGTCACACGAACATCTTCATTTTATTTTCCTCCCTTCGTTTATCCGTTGATTCTCCACATTTCTTCCTCGTCTCTTATCCTTCATCCAGATATCCACACCTGATGCTCCTCTCCTTTTGTCGCGACGCTCCTTTTCCATACGGGCTTAACAAAAAAGCTTTTCGAATGCAATGGTTGATGTGGCAGAAGAGCGTACGTCTCTCGAAAGCTACTCCCTCGCCTCTTCATCATTATCGAATCCTTTTCTGCATCCACTTCAGCTAAACTTGAATTCCTCTCAGTCTCCACCTCTTGGCTCCCTAGCAATTCCCTCGTGGCTATCTGCCCATCTGCTCTGGATGGCTCCGCTTCTCTGGCTGGCTTGTCTGCCCCAGATCAAAGAACAATAATCGGTTTTCACTCCTCCAATAATACCAACATTGTGCGCTCATCCAACTGAGCAGCTCTTGTGTTAATATGGAAAGGTGATGTGCCTTTGACTGCGCTTCTAAGGCGTACGTGTTCACCAGTTAAGTGAGCGAAGAGTCTTCCGAGGGCAGAGTTGCAATAGTGTTCCTCAACTGCGAGAAGTCGTAGCCGCACTTGTCCGAATGCATCCTCAACTTCAACTTCGTCTTGAATCATGTATTCAGGGGAAAGGAACTCTTTCTCCGATGCTCCTCCATCCCCGCCCAAATCAACGAGTCCCTCTTTTCCTTCGGCTTCACTCAGCATTCTTTCGCTTGAAACACGTCAATCTGCGAGTTTGACTTCTCCCACACAGACCCCAACCCCGATCTCGACTTCAACAAAGTCACCTTCATCATATTCTATTGGAACTCCCAGATATTTGTCAATCAAGACATCGGCTCCTCTGCGCACCATTACAGCTCCCCGCTTTCCTCCTGTTCCTTCATCTTCACAACAGTCATTCACAATGACAGCCAGAATTGCCTTTCCAACATGGGAGTTGGATCTATCTTGTGAAGTCTTGTTCCTGTTCACTTCGTCACCACCATCTCATTGTTGTTGCATTTCGCAACTTTTGCACCCTTTCATACTGCCATATCTCCTTCCATTCATTCTTCGTGTATTTCCAGTCTTCATTTTTCTGCCTTTTCAACGAATCTCTTGCTGCGTCCTCCTCTCTCCTTTCTCCTTCCGACAAGCATCTTCACCTCAACCACATACTTCTTTGTGCTTGAAGAGGATATCTGAGCCTCTTTCAATCAGATCTTCGTGCTCTTCCCAATTCCTGCGTCTTTCTCTCCAACATCAACATTTCCACACAAAACGCTGCTTCAATCGAATTCGCTTTTGATGATGAATCCAATAGTTCAGTACAGCAACTTATCTCAACGTATATCGCAATTGAAAGCAGTATAATTGTTCTTATTTTTTTTTTTTTTTGGAATTAAAATATCAGAAATTCCCTTCAGCTTGATGCACTCCGTCTTAACTACCATCTTGATTGGAAACCTTATCAGCAACATATACGAATGAAACAGCAGCACGGCTCCAGTGTATCTCAAACTGCACCATTCTCCAAAACGGAACTTCTACATCCTTTGGGAGCGCAGTCGCGTTTATCCATTGATCTTTAGCTGTACTCGAGACATGCTCAATAAATGGATTCACTCGGCAGCTACAACAAGTATCAATTGGACACTGTATCTGATTCATAAGAAAGTGTCTGTGAATGAAGAGCCTTTCTGATTCATTACAAAAGAAGAACAGCCGAACATAGTCTCCACAGAAACACGTGCTTGTATCAACTGCTGTAAGTTCACTAATAGCCCCGTCCTCCCAAATAATTAATCCGCTTGCTAAAACTTCACCTCCTTCTCGCTGTTCTCTCATTATTGCATTTCCCTGGAGAGGTGATGGCATGCTCTCCCGCTCCTCCTCGTGGCTTCTCAGCCGCGAATGTTCCCTCAACGGTATCATATCTCAGCGCACTTCCACATTCTTCGAATCTGCGCTCCATAACGCTCATGAAAAAGAAGCAACAGACAGAATGATTCAGATATACAACGTATTCCTTCCTGCCACATTGTTTCCTGTTCTGGTTCATCATCTTCTTCTCCTCCAACTTCTCCCCATTTCCATTTAACTTCCTCATTTTTCAAAATCTCAGCAATTTTCACTTTCCAATTTCCATTTATCATATCCTGTCTAAACGAATTCTTCTATCTCTTTATCTTTATTTTCTTCATTGACTTTTCAATCTTTTTCTCATTTTCAACTGGTTTTTTTTTCTTCAGAAATACCCTTCTTCTTTCTTTCTGTAATCATCCCATATAAAGATGAGAAAAAAAAAAGAAGAAATCCAATCAAATGAAATATGTGCTGACAATGATAAAGCAATGTGTAATGATGTTTAAGTGCATGAAAAAGAAGAGGAAGAAGAGGAAGAAGAAGAAGATTATGAAGATTATGAAGAAGAAGAAACAGAAGAGGAGGAAGAGGAGGAGGACGACGAAGAAGAAGAGGAAGAAGATTGGTGGCAGTCAAAGGAGGTTTTGTAATGAAAGTGATCGAAGTTGCATTTGAACATGTTTCATCTGCTGCTTCTTTCTCCACATCCGAAGAAGAGGTAGCAAAAGAGCGAGATATTTGGACATAGCAACATTCAGTTGCCTCACAATCAACTGGCCGTGATGATGATTAGAAGGAAGATGATATAAAAGAAGATACAAATTCTTGCTGCTCCGTTCTTTCAGCAGCCGCTCCTTCAAATTGTTCAGATTTGGACGAATAAATTTGGTCATCCAATGATCCTTCTAAAGATTCTGAGGTTTTCGTGTTTGCGCATTGTTCTAAGCATCTTCTTCCTTCTCTTTCACTTTCACTCTCTTCTTCTTCGTTTCCTTTTCTGACTTTTTCAAATTCTTTGTTATTTTCGTTTCCTAATTCCTTTTTTTTACTCCTTTCATCTGCTTTGATGGCAATTAACCTCAATCTTTTTCATCTTCCAGATCATCCTTTTCCCTCTTCATTTACTTCTCTTTCTGTCCCTTTCGATCTGTTCACTCAACAAAATGAATCAGAATTCCCATGATTGTTAATAAATAAGGTTCATCTTTCCCTTTTGCCTCTGGCTCAACAGAACTCTTCATCTGATAGCCAGCCCTTCTTCTGTGTGGATGAAGACATGCAGAATGGGAAGAAAGCAAACAAAGTGGAAAAGAAGAGAAAAGAGAAGAAGAAGAAGAATGGGTAGGTTGCTGTTTATTCTGTGCCTGTGAATGAATACGGAGTTGCAGTTGAGAATAGCTGAAGAGGGAAAATGAGTTTCTCGAAGCTGAGTAAAATCGAAGTTGGAAATTTGCACAAAGTTGCCTTTTTTGTCACTTTATGTATTAATCTAACGAAAATGTCTCCGTTTCAGTCATTTGTTTCCGTCTTTCATTCGCCTCGATTTATCTTCTTTTAAACTGTTTTTCTGTCTGTTCTCGAAAAGAAATGAAATATTTTCCTTAATATTTTCTGCAGTTGCACCTATTTTCAGCTTGCAATAACTGTGTAGGCGGAGGAGCGAACGAATAATAAACAGCACTAGCAGATGCCAATAAAACAAGCGGTTGATAATAACTTCTGGTATTTTTATAGGAAATTGTATTGCCGTTTAAAAAAATGCAGTTGTTGATGTAATAGATGCTTCTGCTTTTGCTTCTGCTGTTTCGATCTTGTTGGGAGTGATTTTTCTTGCTTGTCCGTTTTGTGTTCTCTTAATTATCGAAATCATCATATATGGCGTTTCTTTCTTCTTCAATTTTATCAAGCTTCATTTCCTCATCTTCTTCATTCATTTCTCCTACTCTTTCTATTTCTCTCCCTTTTCTCGGAGTAATTTCTTGATCCTTCATCTTCATCTGCAAATTCAGCTGTTCTTCATCTGATCGATTGAACGGCAAATGGGAAGATCTGAACGTAAAACAATACATTGCTTCAAATCCAGTCGAAATATACAATACAAATTGGATAATGCATCAGAGATGATGAAAAGGATAGGGACGAGGTGGAAGAAGAAAAAAAGTTAGAGAGAGGGAAAGGGAATGAAGAAAAAGAAGTTGAAATCGAATTCGATTGGCTTTTGTATTTTTCTCTGTTTTTGTTTTTGTTGTTGTTGTCACATGCGTTGTGAAAGACAACATGAAGGAGTGTGTTAATAACACGCAGCATCTTCTCCAGCCCCAGTCTGACAGGCATAATCGATTCCGCATTCTTCAGATATATGATGCGGTATTGCACAGTGAAAGAACACTGTTTGTTTTCTGAGTCGTCTTTGATGGATAATGGATGGAAGATATCAGAGATAGAGGGAAGAGTTAGGCAAGGAACAAAAAGAATAAAAACAGGATTGATTTGATGGAAGTTGGCGAACGAGCGGGTGAGCAGAAGAGCTTCAGGATGGGCCAGAAAACGGGAATTTGAGGTGTCTTGACTGATCAATGGTTGAAGCAATTAAATTTATGAAAGCATTGTTTTCATCTAATTCGCTCTTTCTTCTTTTGAAGTTCTTTTGATTGAAAGGTATCTTCTGAAGATTATTCACTCGCCTGCCCGGTACTGGCTGAAAGTTGCTGAATTTTTCTGATTGAGTCGCCGAATCAAGTTTATTGTTATCACTCAAGTTGCCAAGCTGATTCATCCCATTCGTATCTCCAATGCATTTTCTTTCAGAAAGAAAATCACTAAATAAAGAAGCTATTTCTTCTTCTCCTCTTTCTCTTCTTTCTCTTCTTCTTCTTCTTCTTCTGCATCTCCTTCTTCAAAGTGTGTCCTATTCCGCCACGCTGCCTTCTCCTTCTCCTGCTCCACGTCTGCCTGCTCAAAGTTGTTCTCCACAAATTCGCATCTCACAAGCTCTTTTCCCCAGTGCAGTGAGCGTGTCCCGTCCTGCCACTCAACCAGATGCAGCGTTCGCACACTCATCACCCGGGCAAGCAAGTTGATCAGACGAAGACGATGGTCTGCATAATGAGGAGGAGAAGAAAGAGAATGAGAAGAAGAAGAAGAAAAAGTATGATTTTGAGATTTGTGTGAATGTTTTTTTGGTATTTTGAGATGATTCAAATTCTTTGTTCTCTTCTTCTTCAACGCTTTCATTTGATGAAGATACTTCAGAATCATCTTCCATCAATTGGTGATGTGTTCTCCTTATCGAAGTAACAGCTCCTCCCAAAATGTTTATGCTGTGATAGAATCGTTTGGAATGACTGCTGAATGAAGAGAGAAGAAGCGCCCAGTCATTTGTGGTGAAATATGTGTGTGGAGAACAAGCTGTATAGATTACTTGGCTGAATGAAGAATAAGAATACGAAGAAGAAGATTTTTCGCTTTTATTTGTGTCAGATTTATCGAAACTTGCGAGTGATGATGATGCTGACGTACATCTTTTGTTGTCAACATTATGAATAAAAGGCGCTCTCTGCTCTTTCTTCGTTCTCATCGCTTGTGCTCCCTTCGGAGCTACATAAGTCAGTCCTTTTTCTGTCTTTCCTTTGTTACCCTCTTCTTTCTCTCCATCTTTCTCCTTCTCTTCATCCTTCTTCTCTTTCTCTCCTTTCTCCTTCTCTTTCTCCTTCTCCTCCTCTTTCTCCTTTCTCCTTCTCTTCCTCTTCCTCCTCCTCTCCATACGGCCCATATCGAATCGACGGCGCACACACCACAAAGTTGCCTATTGTAAACTCGCTTGGCTGCATCATCAACGAATGTCTTTCTTGATTCGTTCGGAAGACACAAGTTGAGCCAAAATCCATTCGAACATCTCGTTCTGCTGACTGCCTAGCATGTTAAGGATAATCTGAGTCATCTATAGAGTCGTTTGTTTCATCGTTTTCTTCGTCTTTTTCATCTTCGCTCGCTTCGTAGAAGGAGTCCGAATAAGCAGATCGATGGTGAGAATAAATTTGTGGAGAAAAAGAAGAAGATAATGATGGTGTATTCCGATGATTTCTTGTATCTATGTCCAGCGCTCATGACGAATTCTGTTTGTGTTCCTTTCACTTCACCTTCTTTTCGGTATTTTGTTCTCATTCATCATTAAGCCTGTCCTTAATTGCGTCTTTGATCACCTGCTTTCTAAAATAGTTCGATTCTCCCCAGTCAAATTCTTCCTTCCGCAGCTTGCTCAGATCATCAGATGTTTCTTTCTGTCTCTTCTGTTTTGCGCTTTCTTCGTATCTTTGCTTTTTTTGCTCTGAATCACTCATTACTCCTTCGTCCTCTTAATAATTTTCTCGTCTTCCTCTATCTTCCTCCTCTCCCTCTTCTCTTCTCTTCTCCTTTCTCGCTCTTTTCATCTGCTTTCCTGCCATTTCTCCTCACTGCTGCTTGTTCTGAAAGATGCCATGCTTTCCCACTGCCACATTGCCCTCAAACACGCAAACAACCGCTCCACTCACGAAACATTCAGTAGAAAAACGAGAAGTCGAATCGAAGCTCATCTCCGGTTTCGACTTCATCACACTCAGTGCCTCCGATGGTGTGTTTGTTCTTGTGACAGTGTTTGCTTTTGAAGAGGAGGAAGAGGAAGATGATAAGAAAGAAGGAGAAGGCATATGATGTGGTTTTGTTTCGTCTGTTGAAAAAGGAGAAGTGTAATTATAAGGTTTTTGAAGATCGAAAATTTTGAAGATTAATGCAAATTATAATTAATGGAGAAATTCAATGAAATGATAATTCTTTTTTTCTTCTTCCATTTTTTTGTTCTTCTTGTAACACTGTTCACCAAATTCATCATTAATTCTTCTTTATCTTCTTTCTCTCGCTGATGCAAATAATAAACATGTGACAATTCCGTTTTTCCTCTTTTTGATTTCATCTCTTCTTCTTTCACTTCCCCTTCTTTCACAAAAGATCATCTTTCCTCAAAAACTATTCTTCGCCAAAGCCCATGTCAGGAATCTTCGAAATATCTCGCATTTCATCTATCTGTATTTTTCTTCCTTGCTTTTCTTCTTCTTCTTCAAAGCCATATAATCCTTCGCTTTTTCAACGTCCTGAATGAAAAAATAATAATCACTTCAAAAAATATTCAACAAACCTTCAAAACATTTTTATATGCAATTTTCTGTTTTATATTCCATTGCCAACTGTTTCCCTCCAATAAAAATTCTTTATTCCTTCCATTTTCAAATATTTCTTCTCTGATTTTCTAATCGTCCTTTCCATCAGTTGTTTCTCCATCAAATGCATCGATATCTTGCTCTTTTGAAAAATGTGAGATTTATGTATTTTCTTCAATTTCATCTTTCTCATTGAAAAATATCCTTGTTTCTCGTCTGAAAATATCATTCCAAATTCCTTCCCAATCCCTTCACCCTGGGCACTTTCTATATGAATTCGCTCTCCCAACTCGATAGTCGCCCTGCACAACGAGATATCCCGCCTTCATTCATTTTCATTCATTTCCGCCTCCTGCCCTGAAAGAAAGAATAAAAACGGTCAATAAAAAATAATCATATATAGAAATAATAAATAAATACCAAACTTCCTTCTCTGCCTTTTATTAGCAATTATTCTTTGGCATATCAATCATATAAATATTTTCATTAAAAACAAAAGAAAGAACATCTATTGATTGTCTATGAAAAAGATTTGTTTAAAAAACATGTGTTTTCCTCATATGGTAACAAATAACAAACCTCGATGCAACGTCAATGTGAGAAAAATTGTTGAAAGAACATTTTGAAATAAAGTTATGGAATTTTTTCTCATTGAAAAAAGTTCTAAACACACATTTTTTTTAATCATTTTTAATGAATATTGTTGTTTTAATAATTATGAGGCGTATGAACACTAATAGAATATAAGCATTTTCTCGTTCTTGAAAGAACAAAAAAGCGAAAAATTTTCATAGATTTTTGATCTGAAAATTTGAGATACATTTTTCGAAAAAGAGGTCACACCTTGGTACCCCTTTTTTTGACATATTTCACACACCGTCATTCTAACAAATCGATTCATGCGAAAAAAATGCCACCCAAGGTGTGACCCTCGTGGGATACCTTAAAAATATTTTTTCCTTATGATCAGATCCATAATTATTTGGACATGCATGAAATTTCCTTTTTTTTTTTTAAAGAAATATTAGTGTTATATATATATATATATATATATATATTTTAATTTAATCTGTTCGTTGATGAAATGATAATTTTTCGTTTCGTTTATTTTTTAAGGATAATAATTCTTAGCTGTCTATTCACTCTTTATTGCGATATATATTTTTTCATTGTTTTTTCAAATCCTTGATGAAATCAGTTGATTTGATTTTTTCACATTATTGTTGTTCATTATTGTTAACAAAAACATTTCTAATAATAAAACCAGTTCGCTGTGCACAATGTTAAAAATTTTTCGAAATAAATGAGTTGGTTCTTTGAAACAACAACAAACAAACATAAAAACTGAAACACTTGAAAAACAAAACAAAACAAATAAAAACAATTTCAAAAAACTTTTAGCAACATCAAACGATAAACAAAATAAACTATATTAACATCTTGTTCAAACAAGCTAACACAAACTTATTCATTTTCAATTTCATTCTCTCGAAATTCTCACTCATCATTATCAAATAACCAAAAATTCTGAACAAAAAAAGATTCAAAAAAAAGCATGACTATATCAACAAATTCATGGGATCAAAGACAATTCCTAACAAAAAAGAATACTTATATAAAAAGTTCAAAAACTAACTTATCTATTTTCCCTCTGTTTTCCATCCACTCTCCACTTTCTGATATTTCTCTTTCATTGACTCAAAAAGATCAAATCCAACAAAGAAAAAAGACAGACACAGTGATAAAACAACATTTCACACTCTCAACAACTCTCCCTTCCAAAAACCTTTCCCAAAGATCAATGAATTCCCTCATAACACCCATCAAAAAATGAATCTCTATTTAGACATATATAAATAAATATCGGGACTATTACCAAGTGAAAATAGGGACATTATTGGGACAGAAACAGTGAGAAAACAATCGGATTCAAACCGTTGTGCACCTGGGAGGCTGTTCGTCGTATCCAGGTCCGGATAAAGCAGCCCGAAGGCTGCAATATCTAATACGAACAGTCATGTCCAGCACCCTTCCGATAGAGTGCCAGCTAAGCATACACAACAACTAGTTTCTTAAAAAGGGACACCATTAATACAATTTTGAGATTCATTTAAAGATGAAGAGTCAAGAAGAAGCTCAAATCTTCTTGAAAGAAGATCTTGAGAAGATTGAGAAAGAAGAGAAGAGTTAGATGATGTGATATCAGAGTGAAATGACTTTTTTGAACGTTGAACATTTTCTTTCATTGTCGAAGATTCGAGGGCAACCAGAGAGCGTTGAGGAAGATATCCAACAGCAGATGCGCAGACGAATGAGCCTTTGCGTTCAAAATACAAGTAATCTTTCATGTGGGGAACTGACAGTGATGGCCATGAAATTTGCTGAGATGGTACATACTCTTCAAAGTACCTCTCATGCACACACTCCTTGATAGATGATGAAGATGGGGAGTTGTTTAATGAGGATGATTCAAAAATATTCAATTGCGAAGATGATGAAACAGATGTTGAAACATTCATATTGTTTTCGAAGAAGTTGATCAAATCATGAAGTGTAGTGATGTGCTCAGTCGAAAGATTGTTATCGATTGCATTCACTAACGCACCAAATTCACTATCACAGATATTTTTTCCATGGTGCTCAGCGAAGAAGTTGAGTTGAGTGTTTTTCTTTTTCAAAAGTTTTGATTGTTTGGAGAGGATGAAGTGAAGAAGGAAGCGATTTCGGTTGTGTGGACCAGAATCGCAGAAGAACTTAAAAGTGTGAGTGTCTGAGAAGAAGTGTCTTTTGATCACAGATTCCAGACACTCAATAACAAATCTGTGATTATTTGAGAGGCAATCGGAGAAGAAGTTGAAAGTCAATTTTATGAGTTGATTATTAATTTTTTGAAGAGAGATGATTGTGAATTGAGAAACCTGTTGATAATTGAAGAATTCTTGTTGAAGTTGATTTTTTCTGATGGGGAGTTTCCATTTCTCTTTAAAGTCGAAGACGAAGACTGCCTCTCCCTCTTTCAGATTGTCGACAGAAGATTGATAATGTTTTCGTTGCATTTCTGCAACAAGTCGGTGTTGTCGAAGAAGTTTCAAAGTGTGAAACTCAGCTGAAGAAAGTCCATTTTTGTTTTGCGATGACTTTAATTTGTTTTCCAAATAGCTGAGTTTCTCGCACATGCCGCAGAGATCTGTGCGCCTTTTCGCTTTCGAGAAGTTGGTTGTGAGTTTGTAGAAATGTGACAGAGAAACTTTGATATTTGTTTCTTCTGTTAACTCACTCCACAGTTTCGTTTTGGGCTTGAAGATTAGTCTCTTTTCGTTGGGAGAAAAGATGCCCGTTTTCTTTCGTTTTTCTTTCAAAGCTTCTAATCCATAAGAAGATGTAATTGATGATGATAGTTGTGGAATGGAAGTTGAACGATGAGGAGGTGTGATGAATGATGGTGATGGTGGTGGTGATGATGATCTTTCATTTGAAGTGGTATAATTTGATGTTTCTGAAGAAGAAGAGGAACCACCAAATTGAATTGTTGAAAAAGTTGGTTTGGTTTTTTCTTTGATATAAAATGAGAGTGAAGGAGTGAAACCTTGAGCATAAAGATCCTTCCATGCCTTTGTCCAGTTTTCTTTGTCCAATTCAAGTACATCAGAATCGTTGCAAATATTCCACAGTGCCTCTCTTCCTGCATTCCTTTTCACAACTGCAATGTAATGCCCATTTTGTTGATCCAGACGCTGAAAAAAAATTTGCCCAACAAGATGATATATGATGATTTCCTTATTGTTCTTTTGGAGATGTTGAAAACTTTCTGTTGAAAACCCTTTGATAAATGTTCGCTTGTTAACACGATCTGTTTCAATCAGAAGAGTTCGTGAAGGAGCAGAGCTAGCAGGGTCAGTGCATTCGTGACAGAGGGCCAGCACCTCTGGAAATGCAGCCATTTCCTCCCATCTCGCAGCACAGCATTTCTCTTTGCAATCGTTGCAATAGACAGCATTTTTTCCGTTCAATATCTCAGTTGAAAAGATAGAAGATAGACCTTTCTGAGGAGATGATGAATTAATGATAACATAACTGCAGGCTTCATTGAAATAATTAGAAACTTTTTGACATTTTTGACATTTGAAATGAGTAATGAACACAGGATTGAAGGTATCCTTTTCAAATATCTTATTAATTTGAAGAAGTTGATGAAGATTTTCAAATGCTTCTATCACATTCTGTTGCTGCCTGCTTCCATAGTTGCAGAATTCTTCCCATTTATTGATAAGCGATGGGACTCACGAACGAATTTCATCTCCATCTTTGGATAGTTGATTACATACACTTAAAACACGAGAAGATATGCTCTTTGTTGTTGATCGTTTTTTTGAATAAAGATGGTTTTTGTGACATGACAGAAGAGAAGCATTGAAGAAGAGAAGCAAAATAGCAGGTGTTTCCCAAATTCGGTAATCCTTTTGACAGTTTTGATAATGTTTTTGAAGAATCATAAGAATGAGAAGAAGATAGAGAGAGGGAAGGAGATTGAATTGCAGGAAGAACATCCATTGCGTTGCTGTTTGACATGGTTTGTGCTAAATTATCACAAAGCGATAAATCACTATCATCTGTTTGTGTATTATGTTGAGAAGATGAAGTGTTGATTTCTTTTGAAAATGACGAAAGAAGATTTTGGAATGCTTGAGGAGGAATAAGAGTGGGTGAAGTTGCATATTCGACTAATTGATCACTCACCCACACATCATCGTTACGAAAGGATGTTGAAGATTTTTCGATGTGAGAAGAATTTTTTGATTCTTCTTGTTGCTTTTTGGAAGAAGAGGAAGAAGAGGAAGAAGAGGAAGATGAGGAAGTGGATGACGATTGTTGTGTTTTGAAGAATTTGTGAATTGGAATGGGTGAAGGAGACGAGTGACGTTTTTGATGTGATTTATTTGTTTTTCTATTTGTTGATCTCCTTTCTCTCATAATTGGAGTGTTGATTGGAGCATCAATAGATTGAGAAGGTGAAGAATTTGAAGAAGGAGATTTTTTTTCTGAAACGATATTTGATTTTTTATTTTGTTGAGATGATGATGAAGAAGAAGAAGATTGTTTTTTATTTATAGAAGAATTTTCTGTGATTATTTCTTCATCCCACGCTGCTTCGTCAATAAATCTTGCGTAATCTGGCTCAGCTCGCTGCTTTTTCTTTGCTGACTGAAGCGAAGTTGAAGCTTCAGTTGAATGGGCTAACATCCGGTTGTTGCCCTTTTCCCAATCCTGTTCATTTAAGCCTAAGGAAAAAAGAGAACATCATAAAAAAAAAATTAAATAAATACAAACCACTTTTGCAAGACGGAAGATGAGGTTTTTGAGGAGGAATAATAAATCCTTGGTTTTTCTTCAGAGTTTGTTTCGCGTAACTGAATTTTCCTTCCGTGACATCATATCCATAGTCCTGTAAATCGGATAATGATGTGTTGCGGGAAAGCGCTTGCAGCATTGTTGTCTGAGTGTGCAATGGAGCGTTGTTGTACACCACAGACAGGTCTTCCAGCAGCTTTATGTGATATTCTGTTTATAAATAAAAATAATTAGCAAATAAATAAGAAAATGACAACAATGACAGTTCAAGAAATATTCCATATAAAACTTGACTAAATAATAATCAAACCGTTTAATGACTTCAACAAATCGTTAATTACTGAAGATGATTGCCTGTAGTTGTAAAAGAGATAGACAAGCAATGAATCCACATCATCTCCACCGATGCGTTCAATTTCTTTCCAAAGAATTTTCGATCTAGAATTAAGAGTTGACTGAGGTTTCAAAAAAGACATTTTTTGTGAAATATATAATTTATTATGGAATTTTCAATATGAAAAAATCATAAAAATTCCGAAGTCATTCACTGTTTTTTTATTTTTATTTTTATTTATTGAAATTCTTTTTTTCTTTCTCACAATTTAATTTTCTCAAAAGACACATAGCAATCCAAAAAGCGTATTAATGAAATCATAAAATCAAAAAAAAAAAAAAATAAAATAAAATAAATAAAAATAAAAATAAAAAAAATTTGATAATCAACAAAATTAAATGTCAAACTGATTTTCTTTTCTTTTTTTTAAAATAAATATTGAGTTGTTTGATTTCAGCAAAAAATATGTTTTTTCAAGAAAAATTTTAATCAGAGATGAAAGTTTAGTAAAACATTTTGTTTTTTTTATTTTCACTCAATGGACAAAATTGTTAATATATGAATGGATGACTAATTAAAATATTTCTAATTACAGATTAAAATATTTTATTTCTCAAATACAACCTTGAAGAAATTAAATATTTTTTCGATTTATTCGTTCAAAATTAAATGCGGAAATAACTTTATTTGAACAATAATGATGAAACATTTTTTATTCAAATTATGAACTTTTGGGAAACTTCTTAAGATCATTTATTCTTTATTTTAATTTTAATTTTTTTTTAAATTTGAAGATTCTTAAAAAAGAAAAAGAAATTCATTTCAAAAACTTTCAACATCACAAATACAAAATTTCATCCAACAAAAACGACTAAACAACAAAATATTTCACAAAATAATGTCAGAATGTTAAAATTTTGTGCAGATAACAAATGGAGAATAATGGTCTCATAACACAAAAGTCAGACATTTTCATGCATGTCCAAATAATTATGGATCTGATCATAAGGAAAAAATATTTTTAAGGTATCCCACGAGGGTCACACCTTGGGTGGCATTTTTTTCGCATGAATCGATTTGTTAGAATGACGGTGTGTGAAATATGTCAAAAAAAGGGGTACCAAGGTGTGACCTCTTTTTCGAAAAATGTATCTCAAATTTTCAGATCAAAAATCTATGAAAATTTTTCGCTTTTTTGTTCTTTCAAGAACGAGAAAATGCTTATATTCTATTAGTGTTCATACGCCTCATAATTATTAAAACAACAATATTCATTAAAAATGATTAAAAAAAATGTGTGTTTAGAACTTTTTTCAATGAGAAAAAATTCCATAACTTTATTTCAAAATGTTCTTTCAACAATTTTTCTCACATTGACGTTGCATCGAGGTTTGTTATTTGTTACCATATGAGGAAAACACATGTTTTTTAAACAAATCTTTTTCATAGACAATCAATAGATGTTCTTTCTTTTGTTTTTAATGAAAATATTTATATGATTGATATGCCAAAGAATAATTGCTAATAAAAGGCAGAGAAGGAAGTTTGGTATTTATTTATTATTTCTATATATGATTATTTTTTATTGACCGTTTTTATTCTTTCTTTCAGGGCAGGAGGCGGAAATGAATGAAAATGAATGAAGGCGGGATATCTCGTTGTGCAGGGCGACTATCGAGTTGGGAGAGCGAATTCATATAGAAAGTGCCCAGGGTGAAGGGATTGGGAAGGAATTTGGAATGATATTTTCAGACGAGAAACAAGGATATTTTTCAATGAGAAAGATGAAATTGAAGAAAATACATAAATCTCACATTTTTCAAAAGAGCAAGATATCGATGCATTTGATGGAGAAACAACTGATGGAAAGGACGATTAGAAAATCAGAGAAGAAATATTTGAAAATGGAAGGAATAAAGAATTTTTATTGGAGGGAAACAGTTGGCAATGGAATATAAAACAGAAAATTGCATATAAAAATGTTTTGAAGGTTTGTTGAATATTTTTTGAAGTGATTATTATTTTTTCATTCAGGACGTTGAAAAAGCGAAGGATTATATGGCTTTGAAGAAGAAGAAGAAAAGCAAGGAAGAAAAATACAGATAGATGAAATGCGAGATATTTCGAAGATTCCTGACATGGGCTTTGGCGAAGAATAGTTTTTGAGGAAAGATGATCTTTTGTGAAAGAAGGGGAAGTGAAAGAAGAAGAGATGGAATGAAAAAGGGATCGCTTTATATTTCATTTTTTTTGTTGAAAAGAGAAAAAGTGGATTAAGCTGAAAGTGAAAAGGGATTCAGATGTTTCTCCTCTGCAGAAGAACATAAAAGAAAGGGAAGAAGAGAATTTCAATGAATATCTCAGCTGATGTAAATTGACACTCATCTTCTTTATTTCCAGTAATTGATCATTTCATGCCACACATTCATCATCATCATCTTCTTCTTAATCAAATATTTCAACATCATATCATACGATTTCTTCTTGTTTTTTTCTCTTTCTCCACTTCATCCTTTTCTTCCTCCTGATCCTTCTCTTTCATTCAATACACCTTTCATTCATCGCCTTCTCTCAACCAACAGATCTTCCCTTGTTCCTTCTTCATTGGCTCTTCAATATTCTCCTCTTTCTCCTCTTTCCTCTTCTTTCCATTTCCATTTTGCCACTCAACTCTTTTCGCCTTCTTCTGCCTCTATTCATCGTCTCTATCCAACGGGCATTTACTCATTTAACACATTGTGCACTCCTTCTTCTCTTAATTTTTCTTATTCATGTTCTTATTCATTTCTCATTCTCGTCATCAACATCAGCATCTTAATCAACAACCACAACATAACTTCAAAACATCCCTCAAACCTTCTTCTTTCTCTTCTGTTATTCTTTCTCTATCAACTCCTTCCATCTCCACCTCTTCTTTAACCTCTTCCCTTTCTTCCCTTTCTCCTTCTTTCCCTTCTCTCGCTTCTCTTTCTCACATCCCTTCCCTTCCTCATTCCTTTCTCACTCAACAGCTTCTTTCTCATTCAACTTCACCTGATTTTCCTCCTCCTCCGCTGCCTCTTTTTGATGAAGACAACGAATTTTCAAACATTTACACAAGAAAACTTCAATTGAGACAGAACAGACTGAGATGGGGGCAGAAAAACAAGCAGATATCGAACAAAGAGCAGAGGATGATGGCTATTTTTACTGGAATGTTTGAGAATGGGAATGATGGGAAAGATGCAAAGGGAAAAAGAGGAAGTTTTGTTAGAGGAATAACAGGAATAACAGCGATGAGGGAGAGAGAGAAGGAGAAGTGGAAGGAGAAGCTGAAAGAGAGAGAAAGAGGGAAAGGAAAAGAGAAAGAGAAAAAAGAGAAATTTCCTGGTTTTAAGCTGTTGGGTGATTGGGTGGAGCATCTTGACACAGACGAGGCAGTTGATGAATGTGGAGTCAATCCATTGACACTCGAAAACTACTCATCCTTTAACACAATCAAAACATTTGGTTTTCCTGACTGTGCAACTTTTCTCATTGACGATTTCCTCTTTGAGCAAGTGCTGAACAACGGAGATGGCATTCTGCGAAGAAGATTCGGTTCGCTTGCAAACAGCCTCATTTCGAGCAGAGAATTGTCCGTTTTTCAGTCAGATGCGATCAGAAGGGACTTTGTGGCTGGAGCTATTAGAGAGGGCTTTGGAGATCCACTCTGGCTGTGTGAAAGAGGAGCATCCATTCAGAAGCTGGTGAGGTTGGCTCAAGCATGCTATTCGTTGAATACAAAAGCAGCGTTTGTTGAGTCATTGGCGAATCTGCCGAGATTTGTGAGGGATACAAACATATTTGTAAATTTTTCTGCTTGTAAATCCGAAGGAAATATTTCGAACTTGATCAAAACTTGTTCAATGAAAGTGCTGAATAAACTGCAAGCATTTGTGATGAACTCACCTTGTTCATATAAAAGCTCCTTATTTCCAGTGTGTGGACAACTGACACGAGCGCTTGAACTGCTGAAAACAAAAACAGAAGTCGAAAAATACCTTCTAAATGAATCAAACTCTTCAAATATTTCTTCTTTTTCTTTCTCTTCCAATTCAGAATCCCTTTCAAGCTCCTCTTCTTCTTCCTCTTCTTCCTCTTCCTCTTCTTCTTCTTCTTCTCCAAATTCTGTTCTGAAGCTACTATTACATCAATCTATAGCATCCACCACTTCTCAGCTCCAATCAGCAAACACACGGGCATTTGGCATTTGGCTGCAGATTGTTCCGATGACAGACGATTTGACAGAAGAAGACGTGTTTCCGGTGGGCGAATGTTTGTGTGGCAGATACAGACAGATGAAACAGAACAGACATAAACATAGACATATTCATGGAAATAAGCAAAATCATCGACATCAATGCAGAAATCATCATCATCATCATCATCAGTATGCTTCTGAGAAGAAGAAAACGAGAGATGAAAAAGAAAAAAAGAATGATAATGGATAAGATAGCAAAGAAGGTGCAACCGAAACAGAATCTGTATTCTCAACTTGTGGTGAGTATTCTTGTTCTTCTTGTTTTTCATCAAAAACAGTCTCAATCAAATTCTACAAGAAAGAAAAGATTGTTAACGATTCATCTTCATCTTCCTCTTCATCCGAACAGTCAGAAGTGAATTCTTCACAAGAAAGAGCCGAAAAAGCAGAAGTCGACGAAATCATAGAAGATTTCAAAAGAAAACATGCGCCGCGTCTGCCGCTTCCTGTGATCCTTCCGCCACAAGAACCAACTCTTCAAAATCCGTCTTATGTATCACGAAGACAAAGACTGAGAAAAAGCAATCAAAATTCAACATAAACCTTTTTTACTCATTCAATTGCTGGCATTGGCACAGGAACAGGAACATCCCCTTCTTTATTGCCCAATGAATCTTTTCTTTCTCTTTGTCAGCTATCTCCATTTTCCTCTCCTTCATCTTCCTCTTCATCTTCTCCATCTTCTCCAGCAGTAACTGACCTCTCTCTCCATCCAAAACCACCTCATCGTTCTGAAATTGCTATGGCTCGCCGCATAAGAGCAATGCACCCTCTCCTCCGTCGATGCTATCTCAACAGCTGTGAACAATTGGCTGCTTCTTATGGTGCCTCACGTTCTTCTTCTTCTTCCTCTTCTTCCTCCTCCTCTTCTTCTTCCTCGTTGCTTCGCTCTTCTAGAAACAGATTTCTGACAGGCAAAGAGCAGCAGATGAGGAGGATGCAGCAACAGTTCGGAAGAAGAAGGAAAAGATAATATTTTGTTCTCCCACCAGATGTGTTTGAGGCGCTGCTGCTGTTTGCAGAGTTTCAGATGGTGGAGCGGTATGCGGAGAATCTGGAGAAGAGGGAAAGAGAAAGAAAGAAAGAAGCAAGGAACAAGAAAAGAGAGGAAAAAAGAACAAGAGAACAAATTAAGTTGATAAAGGCATTAAAGCTTGTTGATGAAGGAGATAACAATGATGATGAAAAAGAAGATAAAGCAAAAGCAGAAGAAAACGAGAGTTTATCATTGATGAGAAGAAATTCTATGAAGGAACCGAAGTAAAATGAAGAAAGTGAATGCCTTTGTGACAGCTCCACAGTCAGCGATAAAGAAGAGCGAAAAAAGATGGACACAAACAGAGAGAAAAACAGTGTTTGATTCAGCGGTATTTCCAAGCGCTTGAGCTTCAACGTGATTCTGTTATGAACAAAGTGCTTTTGATGGTCAGACCAAACCTGTTGCTTTCTCCTGCATCGATTGACGATCAATAAAAAGACCAGGAATAAATGAAAATGCTTCAAAAATGAGGGGGATGGCGAAAAAGGGAGAAAGAAGAGAAAGAATGGAATAATTCTTTGAATGAAAATGGAAACAAGGAAGAAGTTGAAGGAGATGAAGATGATGGAAAAGATGAAAATCAAAAAGTGATTTTGGAGGATTTAATGAACCCCAAAGCAGTAGTTTCAAAAGCAAAGATAATCAAACGGAAGCAGAAAAGAATACAAACGCCATAGAATCAATAAGAAACGGCAGAAAAGACGAAATACATTCCAATGAGCCAAAGCCCGAGCCTCTTTCATTGCAAAAGCATCAAAACCAACTCCTTTTCCAACACCATCACCTTCTCCACAGCCTAAGCAATATTCTTCAGTAAGAGACGCCTTTGGAGCTATACACTTTACGCGAGGGAAGCGAATCGAAGGTGGATGGAGAGGAGTCTGAGGGAGGGCGTTTATTTTGTTCAATCAAGAGATGGAGATGGGGAGAGGAGCTGTTTGTGAACCTGCACCTCCGCTGTCACCTGCTGTTGGAAGAGGAGGAATTGGAATTGGAATTGGAGGAGGAGGATGAGAAGGAGGAGGGGTGACGTTGGCTGTGATGGGAATGAAGAATTTCAACAAAGAAGTGACAAGGGCGATGCAAGATGAGTTTCAGAATGAGAAAGGGAAAGTGGACGATGAAGAGGCGAAGATCATTGATTGTTCATTGGAATCTGATGATCAGAGAGAAAACCTGCTTCGGCTGACGAAACAACAGAAAATACAAAAGAAGAAGAAGGAGAAAGAAGAGCGGGAGCGCAGGAAAATGGAGAAAATGGTGAAGAAGATAGAGGAAAAAGACAAGAATCTGTTTTGCAGCATCCAGGAAATATTACAATCACACCTTGGGACAGGCACACAGATCAACCAGAAAGAGAACAAAATGACAAGCGAGGCGCAGCAAGAGGCGAAAGAAAGCCAAACGCCAATTTTGACAAGGGAGCGGAAATTGGACTGCATGTTGAATGACCTTGCTAATTCTGACCTGGAAGATTTGAGCGATGAATTGGATGTTCCTTGCCGATATGTTCTCATCAAAAGTGAGGAAAATGGGCAATTTGTGTGGAAGATGCAGAAGGTGCCTGCGTATGCATCAGTTGACGCGATGCAGATAAGAACGCTGCTGGATCTGATGAGTGCGCTAATGAGCGGGCTGAGGCAGATCAGGGCTGAGCTTAGAAGAGGAAGAGTGATGAAGTGGCGTGGTTGGTGGCCGCACAAAGAGGAAGCAGAAGTGATACACAGGAAGGGAAGGAAAGGAGCAGGGAAAGGATCGCCTATGCTGTTTCAGGAGAAAGGAACAAGAACATTCAGTCAGAACAACGTGCCTGGAAGAAGAGATACGCTGTCGTTTCAAAAGTTAGTGTCTTTCTTTTCATCGCAGAATTCGATTGTGATGAATTTGATGCAGAAATACACTGCCCTCAATTCGGTTGCGCCTTTTGATTCAGCTGCTGATTTTGCTCAAATACAAAAAATGTTCTTCATCCTCTTTCTCATTGTACTTCATCACTTGTCATTTCGTCCTTGTTTATGAACATCCAACAACAATCTTTTCCTTCTTTCAGAACATCTTTATCTCCTTCACTTTTATCTCAAGCTGTGCATTCATCTTCTGCCACTTCTGCTTCTTCTGGAACACTTTTTCCTCTTTGACTGGATGTTCTTTCTTCGTCTCCTTCTTTTTCATTCAATTCTCCTCAAATTCAGTGCCAGTCTTCATCTTTCATTTCTGTTCATCATCGCAAAGTGAATCTTCATTCAATCACAGAATATCAGCTTTAGTTTATGGAGATCGAAGAAATTCTATGTTTATCCGAGAAAAGCAGACCATCTTGCGGGCGATTGAAAGCAGAGATTGATTTAACTATTTGCATTTGGAAGATGAAAGAATTACATGAAGCAGAATGAACAAGGTGGGAAAAGATTTCTTTGAACAAACAGTTGCAGGGATGATTTTGGAGAGATTTTACAAGGCCACATGCCTTCAGAAAGTCGCGGAAAATGAAATAATGAGATAGAGCAGTTTTTGGGAAAAATCATGTTTGACGGGAAGTCATATGAGATTCTGGTACTAATTGGATGCAAGCAAGTTGAAATCGGAAAGGTGAAGAAAATATAAACTGAAGAAAATTGCCTGATATACATGAATATATTTCTTTTGAAGATACGACAGCAATGAATCTTTTTTCATGAGCTTAATTTGTTGTTGATGGAGAAGAAAAATTAGATGAGGTAATGACGAAGAAATATTTTTGTCTTGTTGATGGTATGGATTTCTGAAAAAAATAAGTGAAGACATATACTCCAATTGAAAAAGCTATGATAGCTTATGAATTTTTCTATGATATGGAAAATATGCAAAAATAAGAAAATGAAAGGAATAATATAGAAATCAGAAAAAAGTCATTATTTCCTGTTGTTTTTGTGTCAACAGCGCTGAAAGTGAGTGTTTGAGTTGGAACAAACGTTGAGGTGAGGAGGGTGAGAGAGGCGTCTTGGAGGAGGGAAATGAAGCCGTTGAGTGCATACTCGACGTTGGTACATGGGGTCTGTTTAGGTCTGCCACAGGCAAAAGCATCAGTTCCTCTGTTAGAAACGATTTTATTCAAAGCGATGAAGATGATCCAGATATTGAACTTGACTTTATCCAATGTTCCACTATTTCGTTTAACGCTTGATGAATTCGATGAAACGAATAAAATGAATGGAAATTTGTTGGCCTAATAAAGGAAAGGGAAAAAATAGAAAAATGACTATTATTGTTCAATTAGTTACAATAATTTTGTTTTCCTATCATTTTTTTCTGTTCTTCTTATTAACTTTCTCTTTGCAATGTTGTATTTTGCCAATTATGAATTTGCAATTTTTCCTTTTACAGTTTTATTTTTTATTTTTCACATTTTTTTTGAAACTTGATCATAAAAATCCTTTTTCATCAAAAACATTAAAAATGTATTTATTTTTTGTATACATAAATAAAACAAATATACATGACAGAAATAAAAGCTAAATACAATTGAAATATCAATTTAACTATTTGATCAATTAATACCACAATAGAATTTATTTTTTCGATTTTTGATCTTTTTTTATGATATCAAAAAAAATCACCCAAGTGTTAATAATAAATTTGAAGTGAAAAATATGTCATAGGCCTTTGCGACAGACCGACATTTTTTCATTAGCTCGACAAGTCGACCGACAAGACATTAAGCATAATTTTTCTTTTTTGATAAACGAAAAAACATTCAAATAAAAAAATGCACTTTTGTTTCCATTGAATAATTTTTTTTATAAATAAAAAAATAAAATTTCACTTGATTCGAACAAACAAACATTTTATTTATCGAAAAACAAAAATTTTCAATGGGTTATCGACAGATCTTTGTCGAGATCAGTCTAACGACAAAGATCAGTCGTTCGAAAGATCAGTCGGTCGAAAAGATCAATCTGTCGAACAGATTCACTTTTTTGAAAACATTTCTTAATTTCAGTGAATGGACATTTTTAATTTTTTTTCAAAAATATCATATTTTATTTGGAAAATTTTGAGAATAAAAAGAAATTGAGTCCTTGTCTGTTTGATTAATTCATTATTTGTCCAAAACCACATTTTGTTAAACACTTCATCTTCTTGCGGATAATCAAGTTATTCACGTTATTATTTGAAAATAGTTTTTAATAAAATTCCATAATAATTACTCATTTGAAGTTTTTTTAAAAAAACTCAGATTTGTGGAAATGTCAGGAAAACACACGAAAAAGGTTTGCAAGAGCCATTGCTTTTAGTAATTAATACGATGAATAAAGATTGAAGTTTGATAGAATTGTTTGCGGCTTATATTATTAGTAAATAAAAAGTGTCAATTTGCACAAAATCATTGAACCTGCGTGTGTTAAATTTATTCATTCATCCAGAAAAAAATGATGAAATGAAAAAGGAAGAAGAAGAAAAAGAGGGAGAGGAGGAGGAGAAAGATTTAAAGGAAGAATAAAATAAAAGGAAAAAGGAAAAGAGATAAGGATGATGAAGAACAGAAAGAAACAATCAAAAAACAACAAAAAGAGAAAGGATTTGAAACTTCTCCTCCTCCTCCTTCTCATTCTACTCTTTCCTCCATCACATCCATCTCATTTCAGAACATCTCCTTGTTCTGCCCCAATTTCTGGTCTTTGGTGCAGACACAGCAACAAATTGCGCTCCTTCTGATTAAAACCTTCTTCCAAAACATACATTTGCTTCATCAACAACAGCAGCAGCAACAGTTCCAGCTACAGTTCCATCCTCATCCTGAAGTTTCCTTCAAACAATACTTCTTCTGTAATAAACCTTCCATCACATCCTTCTGCAATCTCTTCCATGCAAACACTTTCTCCATCAATGTCATCAATGTCGCATTCGCAATATGCACAACAAATTGCGAACCAATCTATTTTCATTCCATTAACGGCTCATTGAAAGACTTTGCTATCAAGCGAAGCAAACTCACAAATGACAAAATTAAATTCTTATATTTCTGATTCTCAGCTGCATCAGCAGTAAAATAACAGACAGCAGCAACGACAACTAATTGCATATACTTTCGCAACACTTCAAAACAATCATTCTCCTTTTGAGATGACTTCACTTCAAAACAACAGTATATCTCCATCACCTAATTCATCTGCTTCTTCCTCTTGGCCTTTTCTCATCTTCATCTTCCGACAGAACTTTTTCAAATGTTGCTGCATCTTTTTCATCACACAATTAACCCATCTCTTTGCAATCACCTTCAATTTCACCTTCAGCTGAGTCAGTTAACGTCGATTCGACGCATCTTTGGATGCTGGACACGATTGCCATAGGGCAGAAAGTTGTGCGGAAGCGGCTGTGGGACATGTGGAAGTGGGCAATCCAGAATGTGCTGAAAGGCGAGAGGAGGAAGCGAGAGAGCTGGAACTGGCAGCACATCAACCAAAAGCAGAGGTGCGACGGGTTGCAATAGATGATGGAGAGGGTGTAGTATCTGCGAGCGATGGATTAAGAGACGCTGGGCGAGGACATGAGAGACAGGGTGAAGGAGTCTTTAGCGGAGGTCTGGGGAATCATGATGAACTTGCACTTTAGAAGGAACAAGAGGAATTTGGAGAACGAGAGGAAGAATTGGTCGGAGGGAAATGCAAGAGATGATACATTGTTTACAAGATTGATTGAAGAATACGAAACAAAGAAGTGAAAAAGGCAAAACAGAACCAAAAGAAGGAGCAGATGACTCGAAAGAAGAATTAGACACAAAAAACGACAGACCGTGGAAGAGTGCAGCAGGGCGAGCAAACGAAGGAGTTCGGATGGGAGAGGGAGGAAGGGAGATCCAGATGCGGCAAGAGAAACAGAAGAAGAAGCAGAGGGAAGCAACAATTGCAGCAAATCAGAAGCATCAGGAGATTGAAGAGCGATATGTGCAGAGAAGATTGGACCTGAAATGAGAAGAGAAAGAAAAAAAAAGATTGAGAAAATTGTAAAAGGTGAGCGAAAGAAAATGGCAGATCAAGAAAAGCAGCAGCGGAAGGAGGAGGAGGCTGAACAGAGCCGAATCCAATATTAATAGAAAGAAGAAGAAGCGTAAAGGCTGCACGACGAGAAGAAGTTTGCAGAGATTCGCGACAAGCTGAAGAAAGAGGCGGAAGCTGCTGAATGAGAAGCGACTGGAAGTTCTGGGGATAACAGCTGCGTTGATGATGAAGATAAAAAGGATAGATGTGGGATACAAGTTTGTGTGCATGCGGAACTTTCGTGAGTTGGGAGATGCGCAGTAGAGAACAGAGGACGATATGCAAAAGGAGAAGGAGAGAGAAGGAAATAGAAATTGAGAGAAATGTGGAGAGAAACTGAAAGAGAACTGACATTATATGAGGAGAAAAATGAAGAAAGCTTAGAAAGTTCAATGAAGCTTCTTCAAATAGTGAATATTCTGAAACTCCAGCTTTGCTTCAGTCTCATTTTGATTCCCAGCCAACTTTTCATCGAATTGAAGTTCTTTCTTCAACACACGATGTTCCAATTTTGGATTCCATAACTCACAGCACCAACAAACAGCAAAATCACCAAATAATCAGCCAATGAGATCAATTTCCACATATCCAGCATCTGCACCTCATTACTCAACATCAATTACTCCTTCGTATCCTTCTCCTCAATCTCCTGTGTTCATTTCACCATCTTCTCAGGCTTCGCTTTTATCAAATTCTGCTATTTCAACAAAAAACAATCAGCCTTCCTAACTCATTCCATTTTCTTCTTGTTCCTTATGTTAAAGAAATGCTTTTTTAATCAATTTTTGCTTTAGCTCATCTACTTTCATTTGTATTTGTAATGAGCTTTTTCAATTATATTAAAAGAAACTGGATGCAGTCAATTGACAGTGATATATTAAGATCACTAAAATATTAACAAATAATGGAACAGGCAGATGAAAACAAATTCAAACAGTATCGCTTCAAAATTTACAATTGCATGTTTTTTCGATTGTATGTACTTTAACTGAATATTTTCTTGGATTAATAAAAAAATTTATGTTTCAATTATTTTATTTGTTTTTGGTTTGATAGAAACATTTTCGTGTTTTCATTTCATCTTCTGAAGTTAAAAAAAATTAGTTTTGTTTTCAATAATTCTTGTTTTGGCTTTCTTCTTTCATAATTGAAGTTTCATAAAAATTTTTTTATCAAAACGATTTTTATACAATTTTTCGTTCATTCAAAAATATATTTTTCTCAAATTTTCATGTCAGAAGGGTATTCAGATACAAGCTGAATATTTAAGAATATAAAATACATTTAGAAATTAAAAAAAAAAAAAAAAAAAAAAAAAAAAAATAAAACACTTCTCGACATTGATTTTGTCATTCGACCGACATGCCTCGCTTTATTTTTACTTGTCGCAAAGGCCTAATATGTCACATGACTTTTTTATAAAAAGAAAGAGAAGGTTTCCAATTTTCTTGTGACATTGAAATCCAGTATTCCTCCCATTTGTCTGGAAATATTTCTGACACGCTATTATCATTGCACTCCAAAAAAATAGAAGAATATGACGGTCTATTCACATCCTTTTTGACAATCACAATAAAATGACCTTGTTCGTATATTGCTGTTGAGTGAATAATGCAACAAACCAAATCATAAACGATAGATCGCTCAGTATCCTTCAAAATCAGATCCCTTTCTTCCTTTAACATAAATGGGTTTTTTATTTCCAAGTCATTCTGTCCCTGTCCCTTTTCAACAAACACAATCGATTTTGGAGGTGCGACAACCCTGAAAGATTCATTGACATTATGATTAATTGTAAGAATATCGGGAAATGATACAAAACGCACGAATGGAATGCAAGGTTGGTCCGTTTCACACCTATTACACCTTCGATTTCGTTGTTCTGTGATAAGATTAATGTTTGTTAGTAATTTTACCAGGCCTCCGATAATGTCAGATCCATTTATAGTGAAATAATATTTTGTTTCACGGTCTGAGACTAATAAATTTTCACAATGAGTGCATTTACGAACGTTTTGGCTGAAGATTGAAAACATATGATAGATTTTATTCTTTTTATCCGACAACATATCCAACATTTGATCAAAAACATCAGTCAGTTTTTGTGCCACATTTCTTGGTCCAATTTTCAATTCGTAAAAGTTCCATATAGCTGTTCCATTCCAAACTTTGCTGTTCTTTTTTGACTTCCGGAGCATTTCGAATAATTGAATGAACTCTGCTTGTTCATCGTTCATCATTGCAACTTGATTGCTGTTAATGACAAGTGCAGCGAAACATTGACAAATAGAAGATAATGAACAGACACTTCCTGTGTTCACAAGTCCTCTTTTCGACTCCAATTGTTGAAATACACATAAACGTGATTTCTCTTTGATTTCATCATCCCGTTTGAGTGCATTTGAAAACGGTTTTAATAGTTCGTTTGAATCTTTCTTTCTTTTTTCCATATTTTCTTCAGCTTCAAATTGAAAATTATTAAGATAATCAACTATTCTATCAATTGAAGAAGATGGCAAAGTTGTTTTTTCTTTTGGAGCAGTTGGTGGTTGTGAGAAAGATGATTGTTCTGGAGCAAATGAAGGAGAATTCTTCAAAGTGGACAAAGAAAAATTATGATATGTGTCAGATGTTGAATTTTTCGTATTCAAAAACTGCTGTGATGATTGTGATGAGTTTCCTGAAGGTGATGAAGAATTTGAATCAAAAGGAGAAGATGCTGTGAATGCAACAGCAGTTGTGGAAGAAGAGTTCGCAAAAAGCGATACTTGAATAACTGTTTGAGAGGTTCTTGTGGATTTTTCATTTTGGAATGGAGTCTCAATAGAACATTCTGATGAATGAAATGAACCGTCTTCTGTTGCTGAAAAGGGAGGGGAGGGAGGGGAAGGAGATGAGGGAGATGAAGGAAAGGAGGAAGATAAAGAGGAAGATAAAGAGGAAGAGGAAGAAGAGGAAGAAGAAGAAGAAGAAGAAGAGGAAGAGGAAGAGGAAGAGGAAGAGGAAGAGGAAGAGGAGGAAGGAAATGATGAAGAGGAAGAGGAAGAAGTGCGAGGCAGTTCAGAAGAAGAAGAGAAAAAAGATGAAGGAATAATCTCTTTTTGTGTGGATGATAAAGTTTGATGAAGTTGCAATGAAGAAGAGGAAGGTGATGGAGAACAGGAAGAGGAGGAGGAGGAAACAGAAGAATATGATGATGTAATAAATGAATAATTTGGAATAGAATTAAAAGATGGAGGAGGAGGAGGAGAAGAGGAAGAAAAGGAGAATGAGGAAGAGGAAGAGGAAGATGATGACGACAGAGGCAAAGGAGGAAGTGCAGAAGTTGATGAAGCTCGGATAGAAGATGAAGTTGAAAAAGCTTCTGCAGCCTGTGATGAGGAAGGAGACAGAGAAGAAGGCTGAGCTGAAGTTGTTGTTGCTGAGGAAGCTGATGCGAAAGGAGAGGATGAGGAGGAAGTAGAATTGATTTCATTTTTCAATGAAGAAGTGTTCGCGGGAGAAGGATATGATTCATTGGAAAGAACACTTTCAGAGTTAATAATGCTCGCGTTATGCGGAGGAAATGAGCGATCAACTGAAGCAGATAATGATGAGGAGAAGATAAGTGGTGTTCCAAGTGAAGTAGAAGATGAAGATGATAAAAAAGGATAAGATGAAGAGGAAGTGGAAGAAGATGAATGGGGTTCAATGGATGCGAGAAAAATGGATGATGATGGGCGAGAAGAGACATCGGGAACGGAAATGATGGGGAAAGAGGAGATGTTGGCGAAGGAGTTTGGTGAGGAAGAAGAGGAGGAGGAATGCAATGAAGAAGATAACAATGACTGAGAAGGATTTGAAGCCGAAGAGTTATTTTCATTTGATGATGACGGAAACTTTGACATCATTGATTGATCAGTATAATTCTTCAATTGTGGAAATGTTGAATGAATGGATGAAGAACTCGAAGTGAATGAAGAAAATGAGATCGTTGATGTATTTCCCTGTGGAGATGCAACTGATGAGACTGGAACAGAAAAAGAAGGAATCGAAATATTTTTTGAAGTAATATTTTTCGGCAATTTGGTGTGTTTTTTCTCTGTTAGAGAAGGCTCATGAATAAGTGATGATGTTGATGGCAAAGGAAGAGAAGCACTTGATGAAGAACTCGCTAAAGAGGAAGAAGTGTTCATTGAAGAAATAGGAGCGAAGGAGGATAAATGAAATGTGTTGAAAGGAGAGTCAGGTGAGATGGAAGGTGGAGATGAGAAAGGAGAAGGAAATGAAGTCAACGATGAAGAAGAAGACTGAACATGAAGAGGATAAAATGAAGATGCTTTATTTCTATTGTCTTCTACGTCATATCTCCTGCTCGATGATGTCTCACTTTCATCATCAAAACTGAGCAAAATTTCCTCACTGATGTTTTTATTAATTTCCCTTCTTCTGAATGTATTTTCCTTCGTGAGCAGCTTTCTTTTTCTGTGTTGAATCCAATCAGCATCATCATATAAGGAAACTTCGATATTGAATCCGAATTCATTGCGCAGTTCCTTTTGAGAGTAATTTTGCGTAAGAGCTAGTATCATCTTATTCTTTATCGGAATTGAAGCATCATTAAATGCAAATCTCAATTCTTTAACAAGGCATGTCAGAGGTGCTTTATTGAAGGTTTCGAAAGAAAGAAAAATTAATAAATAAGAAAAAAAATGTTCACGCAAAGGAAAAAGATGAAAAAATATTTTGAATTATTGCAATAAAAAATACAAACAAAGAGGTGATTTCATGTAATCAAAACAAAGCAATTTGCCTAAATCGTTTTCGTTCATGAACTTCGAAAACACAAGCAAGGTTCTATCGTATGGCATATTTCGAAGCAATTCTTCGATGCTATCAACGTCTGCTTTAATTGACTTCCTGCTCATTCCGTGATGTTTTCTTCCGGTATTGAACATAGAAAAATATCTTTTCTTCAATTTTATCAGCAAGAAATAAATATTGATCAAAGATAGTTAAAAATAATGAAAATACAAAATTATGAAATTTCAAATAATGAATTCAGTGCTGTTCTCAACCTCTTTCACTAAGATGAACAGAAAATGAAAACGGGGAAAAATGTTTTTAAGTGCTATTTGATCAGAAACGTACAAATAACTTGTGCATTTTGCGCGATCCAAAAAACTTCATTTTCCTATTCCAATTTTAATTTTTGATCAAGTTGTGTTGAATATAACAAAAACAATTCATGCCCAAATTGCCATGATCTATGGAAATAATAAAAATTTCCAAACATGAAAATTCGTAATTTATTATTTATTATTAATGAAGATAAAATTAAATTTAGCACACTCAGACTGAAATTTGAAGTTCAAACTGATTTATACATTCATATCTTGAAATTGCGTCATTTTGGAAACTTTCATTCGGAAAAGTTCTTGAAGAAGTTGATAAAGAACTGACTGAAAGAATCGAAAATATTTGAACAAGAATTGGGGCTTGAAACTGCTGAACAAATCAATGCAAAATTCGAAGATGATATTGTGTTTATTTTGTTGTCAGAACTGATAAACAAGAAATGTCATTATTCAAGGAAAAAATACCAGAGAATAAAAATAGTTCAAATCAGAATAAACGATACAAATATTTCTCTAATCAATGATCCTCATTCGGAGACGTTGAACAGAATATTTTCAATGATGTCTGGAGAAACACCACTTGAGACATTAGAAATGGAAGGATTCCGCTTTGCAGAAAAGGAAAATGCCTCATCAGCTACAACACTTCTTGGGAAGACAGACCTGTTTTCTCCGCTGCAGTATTCAACGAACAACATTCTGCAAAACAACAAGATGGGGGCTGATGCAGACAACACTGAACATTCCGAGCAGATAGACAACGCCGAACCTGAAAAAATGCCTCCACATATCTGGAATGAGCTATCTTCAACCAATGCTTTGCTGAAGGAAACGATGCTTGTTGTAGCTTCCTTGCCGAACGTCACAGAATTTGCATAAGCGCTTAACGAGCGATTTTCAATGTTCGATCTTCTGTTCAAGTCCAATCCTGTTTAAGTGTGTGACGAGCTGAGTTAGCGGTGTGTTCATCCACTCATCATCGTTATCTGCCTTATTTGCACGTTTCACAACTGTACGAGTTGCTATTTCTTTTACAGGGAGAAGGAAGCGATGGTGCTTCATATTCACACCACTCATCTGGATTCAATGGGAGTGCAGGATTGAATGAAGGAACAGGAGCAATGTCTGCGCTTTCCAAGCAGCAAAGTCGAAGATTATCAATTCGGCTTGGAGGCTCAAAACTCCTGCAATACTTTCCTTTTAAAAATCATTTTATATTCAGTGGATGAGACATGCCTCATCAACGCAAACAGCAGAAAAGCCCTCTTTTGTTGGCTCTCCTCCAAACAGCACTCCGTTGCCACAGAGCCCACCACCTGTTCAGTTGGAGCATATTGCACAGCATCAGATATTGCACCAGCGCCACTTTTCCTTCTCTCGAAACAGACAGTCAACATTCGCCTCGCTCTTTTCTGACCAATCTACCACCGAAATCGGCTTCGCGCCATCAACTCGTGCATTTTCGTTTGCAACGTCTGCTTTTGGCTCTCCTGTCCAGTATGCTTCTCCATCGCCTTTTCAATCCCCTGGGCAGCAGACACCATTGCGCCGCTCGGCTTCTCTTTCTGTGTTTCCTTCATTGACAACATCACGAAGTCCATCAGCCTCTTTTTCTCGCCAGTCCTTTGGGCATTCTCGAAACGGTTCCTTCTCTTTCCGTGCAGGTTGCAGGTTCAACCACAGATCGTTTTCATCTGTCAGCTCGCATCAGCCTGTTTGTGCATTGACACACGAGCAGAATATTATTTTCTTTTTTAAAGAACCAGCAGCTCAAGTTTGCCGTGGTGGAGTCACGAGTTACTCCCGATCCAACATCTCCTCTTCAGTTCGTTCCAGATGACAAGCCATATGTGTGCAGCTTTTGCGAAATGCGGTTTGTGTAAGTTGTGTCGCTTCCAACACACATCCACCAGGCATACTCGAAGATGGACAAGACGGAGCTGATAAAGCAGCTTTTCGAAGCGGAGTGAGAGTATCTGCTCAGAGGAATGAAGAAGATAACAGTGTGGGAGCAGTTGGTGAACATTGTTTTGCACATCTTCCGGTCGTATGAACTGTCAACGCTGAAGTCAACAGAAAACATCCATTCTCAACAAGTGAACCAACAACAGCAAAGACAACAACAACAATTCAGTTCATTTGGAGCAAGCACATCTGCGTCACAGCCTTATTCCCTCGATTTGCTGTCTGAAAAGAAGATTCCATTTAGTTTTAGAGGAGATGCGAAAAAGCGCAAAGGAGATGAAATTGGCCTCATTGAATTCAACAGAATGGGCGGTGGCCTTTCGCATTCTGGCGGCTCGACATCTTCCATTGCAACAGTCTCATCAGAGTCAACAACAGTTTCGTCAACCAACACGTACACCTCTGCCTTTGTTGGCTCTGTTTCCTCATCTTCAACTTCTGAGCTCTCAAACTATCGATATTCTCCATTATCTACTGAATCTTCTCTGCCTTCCTCAATTATGGCATTCATGCAACCTTCTTCTTCATCATCTTTAACTTCTTCTTTAAGTGAATATGGACCAGTGTCACACAACAGCATTTTCAGCTCAATCGGAGCAATTTCGCGGAATTTGCTCTCACTCGACAAGATTTCAATGGGAATTGCGCGATCAGGTTCTGTTCTGATCCAACCGCCACCCTAGCCGCTGATTGCAAACCTTGTCACTTTATTTTATACATCGTTAGTCATCCCATCAGTTGTGCTTTCGTTTGCCTCTGTCATTCAAGAGTTCTTTGTTCAGCTTTTGAAGCGGCGGACTGCCGTTGCGTATCCACTTGATGCTGAACTTTGTTATCGGATAATAATAATTGTTGAATCGCTGACTAAGACGACTCAAAGCGTGGATGTTTCAGTGGAAAAAATCGATAAAATGCATAGACTTTCATCGGAGTTTTCAGACTTTCTCGACATAAGAATCAATTTTCAGATAAAGTTTAATGATGTGAACGAAGAAATCAGTCATTTTGTGAAATGTCGACCAAAAGACAACGAGAAGATTCTATCACTTATGAATGAAGCAACATAATAACTCCTTGTTTTGGAGAAGACATATTCAGAATTTTTGGAAGCGCTGGAAACGAAGAAAAGGCAGCTTGTAAAATATCTCTTGCACAACCAAGAGGACTTTGTGTCCGGACTATCAGTTTTGGTGGAAGGTGCGTCTTCGGCTCTTGCTCTGCTGAATGATCCAGAGAGAGACACAGAAATGCAGACAGAGACTGCACAGCGTTATTTTGACCATGTGAAGGAGAAGAAAGCAAAGCAGCGGAAGCTCAACAGCGATGAGGTGCTTTTGTGATGAAATTGAAAACTTTTCGACAATTGAACGATTTGGATGGGGAATCACATTATGAACGAAACCTGTTTGTTCTCATTGATGATAAATGAATGTTTGTAACGAAAAAATGAGAGGATCCTGTTGTGAAAAAAAAACTTGAAAGAGGAGAAAGAGCCTAAAAACAATCTCCTCATCATCAAGCAATAATAAAATGCAAACTATAAATGTCCATCACAGTGTGCTCTTTTTGAAAAGTTATTTATTCTCGATGAGCCTGAATTATCAAATTGATTCTCAAGACTCTTTTGTTGTAAATATTTCTCTCTCCACCCCTCCTTCCTATTTTCAAAAAAAAAAAATAAAAAATAAATAAAACAAAATAAAATCTTTCAGTGATATTAAAATATCTGTTTTTAATAATATAATTGAACTTTTTGAAAGAAAATTCCAATACCATCATCATTTTTCCATATCTTTCTTCAGAGATTAAGATATTGGAAATAATTTATTTTGATTATTTGTTTTATTTTATCATAAAGTTTCCAATAAAAACAACCGACTTTCAATATTTAAAGATGCAATAGATTATGCAACTATATTTGAGAAATAACACTTATTATACAGTTGAAATGCAAGTGGAATCTTTTTCAAAATAGGAGTGAAGTGAAGAAAATGTGAACAAAAAATTGACATATAAAAATATCGTTTTTAATCCAAAAATATTTTTTGCACGATGTAATGCCAATAAAGAGACCAATTTCAATAAACAGTATATATTTTCATAATTGTACTTGTTAAAGAAACGATTGTCACAATATGTTTTAGAATTATTCTCAAAAACAAAAACACATCATTTAACATTTTCTAACAAATAACATTTTAATGTTTATTATAAATAAAATTCTCATTAAACAAAATCAAAATTTGAAGATATGAAAACAAAGTTTTTTTCATGAAAATTTTCAACAACCCATTTTTGATTATTCTTAATGTGAGTTGTTCAATGATTGATGACTTTGGAATGGAGTTAACAACTGAAGAGTTATTTTGATTATTCATTTACACAATTATTTAAGTTTTCAAATGCTAATGCGAAAAAATGTTATCCAGAGTTTTATTAACAACCTTTTTAAATTTCATTGTTCAACAAGATGTTCTGAAAGATTTGTCGAAAGAATAATTTTAAAAACGTGTGAATTGTTTTTTTATTGTCATGATTAACATTGATTCTTGTGAATAAAGAAAGATTATGCAAAAGTTTTCTTTATTTGTATTATCTTTTTCAAATTAGTTTCAATATTTCATAGTGAACAAACTATCATCTATTATGCTATCCTTCCCAACCTCAACAGCCCTACCACTTCTCTTTATGCCTTCAACGCCTCTTTTCTCCATCAGACAAGATTTTTATCAAATGAACTTGTAAAATATAATGGATCTGAATCTCACAGAGAGAAATAATGTTGATTGCCCTTTGCTGAATTGTATAGCTATCGCTTTTAATTGTGCAAATGGAATGAATAGTATAGAGGAAATGGATCTGCGGGCGGTGCACTCTTTGTTGTATGTTCAAATGCAAACCTTGCGATTTTTTCATACTCATTCAACAATTGTTCTTGCACAGGTGGCTGGGAAGGAGGAACATTGTTTTGTAGATATTTATTAAATGTCAAGATCTCAAAATCCAATTTCACAAGCTGTTCGGTTGCTCATGGAGGAGCATCCGCAATATGGAATCCACAAGCAAATGCTGTTTGGATATTTACGGAAAATAAAGTTGAAAGTTGTTCAATAACTGATTGGTGTGGAACTGGTTGGTATTTTAGGCTCGAAAGGATACCATCAAATGCTCAATTCCTGTTTTCCAAATGCAAGTGTATTTCAAATTCTGGTGGCGATTCTGCTGGTTCTCTAACATTCAATTGGCCTCCACAAAATAAACCAAGTCATTTTTCAATCAATGAGTGCCAATTTGTAAATAATGAATTGACATCAACTTCATCAACACGCGGCGGAGCCGCCATCTATTTGGATGCAACATTCACTTGGATGAACGAAATTAGATTCATCACTTTCTGCTTTTTCAATGGCAACACTGCAAAAAATGGCAGGGGCAATGATGTGTTCTTCAGTGGTAATGCCATCACCCAATCCCCATTTGAGAATTGTGGATCAACAACCCCAGCAAAAAGAGTGTGGAACGCAGGAACTGCAGATAGCGATGTGTACAATGGATGGCTTCCGATCATCGACCAGAACAAAATCGTTGCCATCAATGGAACAAATTCTGATGCCTGTGGCAGACCCCAACAGACCCCATGTGCCACCATCGAGTATGCCCTCACCGGCTTCATTTCCCTCCTGCAAGATGCCTTCCTCACACTTCTCGCCTCAACGTTTGTTCCTCTTCAAACACCAACCTTCTGTTCCACAAATGCGAAAATCACAGTAAACGGAAAAATTCCTCAATTGCATCCAGTGCAACAAAATGACAACATTTTCAATCATCATGTTAATTTATTTCTTTTCCATCATCGCGCATAACCTCTTCACTCAAACGAAAAAAATGTATTATATGGGTCATTCTTTATGAAAAGTCGCAAACGTTTAACTGATCTGAAAATAAGATCAAAAATGATCATGAAATGTTGATCATTCCGTTACCATCATATATTGCTGAGTATTATTCTTTTCAGTTTTGTCACCCTATCGCCGAATATTGCGTTTCAATAAAACTGATTTCATATATTATTTTCACTGTTTAATCATATTAATGTAATTTAAAAATTTTTTCTTGTTTTTTTGGAGCAACTGAATAATTTATTTTTATTTCTATGTTTTCATTTCAATTGTTCGTATAAAACGTTTTGATTTTTTGAATAGAGACTCCTTTTTAATTATTTTCCTATGTTAAATAACAGATAGATTTTAACTTGCTTTAATTTGAGTATTTTGAAAAGAAATTATTAAACAGGAAGATTTCATCGATGCTATCCTCTTTGCAATTAAAAGAAATTCAAAAAGTTGTTAATATTGAGCAGTTATTAATGTTATAAAAAATAAATGAAGAATAACACGTAATATATAAAATAAAATGAATTTAAAAAAACCATAAAAGAAATTGCATCTCATGTTTTGAATAAAATCATGAATCATATCTTAAATAGCTTTCAACTTTTCGTTTTCTTTTTTGCTCATCTTTTTCTTCTCATTTCAATTCTTTTCAAAAAGAAATCCTGCTCCTTCTTTTCCATCAAATCAAAAAAGATGAGATTACGGTGATTATTGACGTTTCTAATTTGAACATGGACTTTGTGTTTGTGATACGAAAGGCGCTACAATTTTGTGTGATGAGTTGTATCAAAAAGCTTCTTGTGGGAGTGGAAACGATGCAATTGTCTCTTCGCTCAGAGCCTTTGTCTTCTTCGTCTTCTTCGAATGGAGCAGCACGCAGATCTTCTTTTCCATTCCGGAGTCCAATAAGCGAAGAGAAGAAGGCGACAGGAAATGCTCAGTTATTTGCATCTTCGTCTGCAGGTGCAATTTACCCTTCAGATACCTCGAAGGTGGAGGCTTCATAAACGCTTGAAGCAGCATCGATGAATGAAATCGAGAGGCGACTGAGGATAGTTGTTAGGAAAGCAGCTGAGCTGCAAATGCTGTATGGTTTTGAGGTAGTAGCTGCTGCTGTCACTGCGGATGTTGCACACGCTGCGAGGTTTCAGTGTTGGCTTGCTGTGCCCTGCTGAACAGAACGTGCTGTGTCCGTTCAATGTGAAATATTTTTCATTTAACTTCTGGCTCTGCTCCCGTTTCTTGAGGACTTGCAGAGAAAGAAGTCGTCGAAGAAGCCATTATTTACAGCGGGAGATGTGGTTGCGTTCCTGCCAATCTGCAATCCGCATGATCCATCGCTGGCTCCATTGGCCATTGAATGGCTGGCGAACCGATAGAAGCAGTCGAGGCATGCGGAGTGATGAAGCTGGACAACAAAATGAGGAGGTGAATGGTTGTTGAGAATGAAGTGGGAGAGGTTGCGAAGAAGGCGCTGGAGGCGGTGGGGCAGAGGGGCTGATGATGGAGGATGTGGTTCTATCGCCCGCAGCTATTGTGCTGCATTTGCTGGAAGAAAGATAAGAAGAAGAAGAAGAAGTTATAAAAGGTAAAGGAGGCGAAGCGGATGAGCGGGCTGGCAGAGCAGCTGCAGGAGAAGGACAAGATCATCCGGATGAGTCTGATGATAATTCTGGAGCTTAGTGAGAAGCACAACGCAGAGGTGAGGGAGTTGAAGGAGCTGCATGAGCAGCTGGTAGCAATGAAGGAGAAGAATGAACTTTTGGATGTGGTGATTATAAAAGAAAAGTTTAGATTGCATCATGACGAAGTTGTGAGTGTGGACTGCGCTGGTAAGCTGCTGAGGTCGGGATTGAAGCTTGCCACGTCTTCTTTGTCGGTTTCTGTGTGTGGCGGGATGGCTCCGTCTTCAGATTAGTTGATCTTGCCTTCGGGGCTACGTGAAAAGCACCACAAGAAGCTTTCCTCGAGTATCGGAGAAGGTAGTGTTGTGATGCTTGGCCCGAATCCAAGCTTGAAGGAGCTTTCTGTTAAAGTGGAGAATCTGGCAAGTGTAGCAAGAGAGGCAAATTGTGGTGATGGAGGAGGAGACTGATGTGAAGGAACAAAGTCAGAGACAAGCAAGAGGTTGGAGAAGAACAGCGCTGAGGGTAGTGATGGTGGTTATTGTGGAGGAGGAGTGGATGAAACTGTGAGATAGAAGAGTGGAAAAATGGAGAAGGAATCGAAGATGCTGATTGTGTTGTCGAAATTGCAGAAGCAGATGATAAGCATGCAGAAGGCGCTGTTCAATGAGGTGATTGGAAAGCAGCAGATGTTTCTTGCAAAAAAGAAGCAGGAATAGATGAATACTTAAGCTTCGTTTAAAGAGGTTGCTTAATGAACTCCCGGAAAGGTGAAGAAGCTGGAAGAGCATGTGGTGCAAGTGGACTTTGGAGAGAGCAGGGAAGGAATGGCAGAGGAGAAAGGGGTGAGAGAGATGGATGGAGAAATGAGGAGGATAAGGAATAGAAGTTATGGCTGAGAATACGAGGAGGCAGAGGAGGTGGAAAAGGCAGAAGAAAGAGATGCAAGCGCGGTGAACAGGATTCCGGTGTTTTAGCACAACGATCCGAAGAGAGAGAGGGATGATTGGATGTAAACTGAAGTTCAAACAGTGGCAAAGAAAGGTGAAGGGAAGGCGAATGTTGTGCAGTGGCTGTTCATGCTTCTCGAGCATATGACAGACAGCAGAGAACGTGAAGAGTCGGAGTGGCTTGTGACTTCGCCTGGTGGATCGGTAGCAGGGCTGTCTGGGGAGGGTGGGGTGCCTTTGCAGGCGGTGTCGACGGAGAGGGAGCGGCTGATGAGCACAGTGTCCAGACCGCTGGAACAAGAAACGTGAAAATCAGTACATGTGCTTCGGGTGCCACACTCGCGGCGGTCGTCTGTGCAGATGAAGCGTTTGTAAAAGTTGCTGAAGAAAGGTCTGCAGTCGTAGCTAGTGTGGAAGCTGACGTAGATTATGTAGATATTTGTATTCAAGATCGCAACAGACGAGGGCGGGTGCAGTCTCAGGTGAGCAGGGTAGGGGGCGGTGAGGCAGAGGTTTGGGGACTTTGTGTTCATGTGGTTGGGGGAGAAGTGAGTGGCGCAGAAGAAGAGCGATGCGGTGCTGTGGGCGAGGATGAATGGGGAAGAACTGTTCCGGATAAACTTTGCAGAGATGAAGCTGTTTGAGAAATTTGTGCAGAAGGAGTAAACCGGAGGAGAATTGGAGTTTTCCTGATAATTGAATTGTGGTAGAAGAGGTGTCGGAGAAGAGATATAAGTGTCTTTTGGTTGTTTGAGGAGATGCAGCAGGGGAAAAGGGATGCGGAAGCGTATGTGTTTCTGTGGTTTCTGCTGAATAACTTCAGAGAAGAAGCAGCTTCCGGATGTTTGTGATGAAGCTAACCTGCAAAATCCTGCTCTGCAGTCTTTGAATTATGTGATTGTGAAGGCGGCAAGATGGCATCGGTCAACTTGGAGTTTGAGTTTTACACAGCATCGAAGGTGACGTGGGAATAGTTTGTGCTAAAGCTGCATGTTTAGATTGTACAGTTGGTGAAAGAGAAGAAAGACGGGCGGAAGGAGTTGTTCCAGATGGTGCGGCTGCTGCGATGACTGTTGTGGCTGAAGCTGTGGATGAACGACTCAAAAAAAGCGATCTGCTTTGATCTTCCTTTGGGGGATGTGCAGTGATTGGAGCAGTTTCTGCAGACGATGGCGGAGCTGAGGGAGTTAATAGCGAAGCCTTTCCATGTTCTTCATTGATATTTGCATTATCCTTATCGTATTCTTCTTCTCCTATTCTTCTTCTTCCTCTAACCCCTCTATCTCTTCTTTCTCTTTTATTCTTTATTTATCGATTTTTGTATTCTCAATTTTTCTTCAAAATTTGATTTTGCTCCATCAACTAACCTCATTTTCCATCTATTTCCTGTTTCGTTTTACAATCAATTTCTTTCAAAAAATTCTTTGAAAGAAACAAATATGGAGTCAACATTGAGAATGTTTTGTTTTCTTTTTGCTTATTTCTGAACTAATAATAGTAAATAATGTGAAGAAGGTGAAGAGGATGAAGAAGAAGATAAATGTTGCTTTGAACAAATTGATATGAAATGTTGTGAAATTGGAATGTTTAATGCATCAGAAGGAGAAGGAGAAGAGGAAGAAGAAGAGGAAGAAGAGGAAGAAGAAGAAGAAGAAATTGATGATGAAGTTGAGAAAGGCAAGAACAATGATGAAGATGACGATGTTGATGATGATGACGATTGTGTTCGAGAAGAAGAGAAAGGAGAGTTTTTGGAAAGATCAGCATAAATCTTTCTGTCAAAGAAATCAAATGGCGGTGTGGTTGAGTATCTTATTGAAGAAGGCTGTCCAAACAGAGAAGAAGAAGAAGAAGAAGGTTATGATGACGAAGAGATATCAAGAGTGAATGATCCCTTGTTGATTGAACGAGGATTTGGCTTTGAGAAAGCAGAAGAGGAAGACAAAGAAGAAGAAGAAGAATTCGAAGAATTCGAAGTGGAAGAAGAAGAAGGAGCAAAATCAGACGCAAAATCAGCAGGCATATTTCTTGCTGAGAAAGAAGGAGGAGTATAAGCAGATCTTTGTGGGGTTCCGTTGCTTTGTCTTTTGAGCGAAGGGGACATCGAAAATTCAGCAGATACCATTGAAAACGGAGTTGTGGCTGCTGTTGGCTACTCATTCATCAAAACAGAACGAGTCGAAAGAGAAGATTGGGTGCTGGTTGGAAGAAGAAGAAGAAATTGTCGAGAAAAAAGAGAAAGAAGCTGGAACATCAGCATTTGAGCACATTGGTGTTGGAGTGTAAGAACCAGAGCCTGTCTTAAGAGAATTCATCTTTGCATCATCTGTTGATCCAACTGAAGAAGAAGAAGAAGACAACGAAGTCGAAGAAGAAGGAGCATTTGTTTGTGTGGTACCAAAGAAAGACACAAATGAAGCAGGCAGTTTGCTTGCAGAAGGAGAAAGAGGAACAGGTGGAGGAGACTTCGAAGGAGGAGGAAGCGTGTGTGGAGGAAGAGAATGAGGAGGAGGAGAAGGGTTGGAAGGAGGTGGAGGCGGATGAGGCGGAGGATGAGAAGGAGGAGGCTGAGAAGGAGGCATTGGAGGAGTTAAGATGCGCAGAGGTTGAAGTGAAGTTGCTTGAGATGAAGGAAGAGAAGAATATTGTGCTGAATTATGGCTGATGAGCGGGCGAAGCGGAGCGGTTTGACGGAGAACACTGCGAGAAGAGCTATTTAATGGGGGGGTTGATTGAGAGAGAGAGGTTGAGAATGGAAGAGAAGAGGAAGAGGAAGAGGAAGAGGAAGAGGAGGAAGAGGAAGATGATGCAGTAGCAGCAGATAATATTGGAGTGAGAGAAGAAGAGGAAGAGGAAGAGGAAGAAGGAGAAGGAGAAGAGGATTGCTGAAGAGTTTGTCCTTTCGAAGAGTCATCCGAATGAACAATTGAAAATGCTACAGGCTTTGACGAGTTGTGAAGCTCATCAATTTCAGCTGTTTGTGGAGAAAAGACCGAATGTTCTTGGGAAAAGAAAGAGGTTGACGGAACAGAAGAAAGAGAAGAAGAGGAAGAAGAAGAGGAAGCAGTAGAAGAGAACACAGGACGAGGTGAAGTTGAAGCAACAGGAACAGTCTGAGGCACAGGGCGATAAGTGTTTGCTGATGATGTGGGAGGAGGGGTTGTGGATCTCCTTTTTACAGCAGAAGGAGAAAGAGAGAGAAAAGGAGAAAGAGAATGAGAAGGAGAAAGAGGTGTTTTCTTGCTGGATGATACAGGCACTTGAGAGAGTGTGACTAAGGGAGAGGAGAAAGCAGAAGGTGCAGCAGAAGCTGATGGTTTTGATAGACGAGAAGGAATTGTGGTTGAAACTGTTGAAGATTTCAAAGAAGAAGATGGCACAAATGGAGTAACTGTAGTGGAAGAAGTAGAGAGAAATGATCAGAGCTGAGGAGAGGAGAATGAGAGGAGAAGTTCACAGAAGAGGAGCGACGGTGAATGTGGCGAGGGGACACACGCGATGGAGGTTTCTGAAACTCATTCAGGTTTTTAGTTGAAGAAGAAGAAGGAGGAGGAGAAGAAGAGAAAGGATGGTTGAATTGCACGGAAAGAGGGACTTCTGAAGAAAATGGTGCTCGGTAGGAAACGAGGATGTCAGGACGACCTATAAGGCAGAAGATGATGCAAAATTTTCAAAGGAGAACGAGTGCTCTCCATTAGTGCCGTTAACAGCAGCGCAGCTAGAGTGCGCATACGACTGGCCAAAGGTGAACTTTGCTCTCTCTATACGAATTCTCCCTGCAGTTGTGTTTAGATTTTCCACATCCCCAACAATTGTTGAGTTCAGATACACCAAAGCAGCTGAAGTAGATTCCAATGAGTGAATGCTAACATTCTGCACACAGCATTCTCCGTTGATGATTGTTTGCTCCGATATCAACAGCTGCGAATAGCGTGATGGAATAATGTGTTGAACTCCTTCACTCAAAGACTCACAAGGCGCTTCAAATCCTCCACATTGCTTGCAATCTCCATGATTGTCTGCAACTGAAGAAACAAATATCGTCTCGCTCTGGTATTTCACAACTCTCAGTAGAAGATCTTCTTCTCCTTCAAACGAGTCTATTGTGCAACCCCAGATCGCCAGTTCCTTCACAAACGGTGCTCTGAAATCTGCAGCAAACTTTCCAAGCTAAAAAAATGAATAATTTTATTAGAATAATAAAATAAAACATTTAAATAAAAGCTGAATGAAAACCTTTTGATATGTATGTTTTATCATATTTATCAAACTTGTGGGAGTAATCTACGCATTTATCAAAATTCCAGGCACATTCTGTGCAATGAAAATTTTTAATCAAATAAGAATTTGATTAATTAACGAATCTCTAATTTTTGATGAAATAAAATCGATAAAAACCTTGTACATTTTATGAATCAACAAGTGCAAAATAGTTCAAGCAATAAAACCCTTTTCACATTGAAAAACTGAAATTCAAATTTTGATCAAAAAATATGATATATAATTTTTTGTGAAAGAGAATTTCTTCTCATAAAGAAGTTTGTCATGAACCAACAAACATCACTGTGAAAGGAAAATTTTTTCATTTGTATTATGGTAACGGAATGTTTTTAAATAACTTTCATGGGATGAATTTTTGATCAGCAGCGACTTTTCAAAAAGAATGACCCATATGTTCAGTATTTAATTATTAAAGATATTTTGAATAAATATTTTTTGAATTATTCAAATGATTGAACCATTTAGCACATGAAATAGAACAGACTTTTTTTCACAATTTCAAAAATCAAACACAATGAAGTTATTATTTTCATTTCAAATGACAACTTGCACACGCTAGCATTTTAATATCATTTTTGTTTAAAAACAACTGGTTTCCAGCTGTAATATTAATTCATTTGATAAAGATAAAAAAACCTTTTTCACAAATAAATTTTCTCTCAAATAATTAATTTATTACCAAACAGAATTTTTGAGAATAAAATAAACATCAACATATGCTAATAATTTTTTTCATCTGCAATAAATTAACATTTTAAATTGAAAATTAATATAGAACAAAATTTAATATTTTCTTAATTTCAAATATGTCGAAAGATCATGGCGTTGTGGGCATTTCATTTTTTTTGCTCGAAACAACATAAAATGATATTTAACAACTATCTGGTGTTGAAAAGTCCTTCTCCACTTTTGCCCAAAACGCACAAATAATTTGGTTAACTTATGATCAAGAATTTAGAATGTTTAAAAATATATTAATTAGATCATGGGCGTTTTGGTCATTTTATTTTTTTGCTCAATACAGCAAAAAATGATATTTTCAGCTTGTAAAGTACAGAAAAAGTGACTTTCAATGTTGACCAAAATGCACAAATAATTTGGTTATTTATGATCATTAATTTTGGAAATGTGATATTTGTTTGAATATTATTCATTTTATTTGTGAATATTATTGCTATATTAATGCTTACAAGTCATCAGAAAATTGTTTTGTTATTTTTATCGTTCAATTTGAGATTATAGAAAAATCTGAAACATAAATTTCTTATTTGAGCAAAAATATTGATATTTGTTATTGTTTATCGAAATTTCTATGTTGAAAATACAATTAAAACAATAATTGCAGAGCTGTGAAATTTTTATTAATTGATAATAATTCCATTATAAATTGAAAAAAAATCACAAATATGTCATTTTCTAAACAAGAGTCAACTCTAAATTCACGGTGCAACGTTCTATGGAAAGAAATACAACGCATCGATGGAGATGACGTTGATTCATTGCTCGTCTATTTGTTTTACAACTACAGAAAATCATCTGCAGTTATCAATGATTTACTGAAATCCTTGAATGGTTTCGAAATCAAAATTTTTTGATTGATAATAACTTATATTTTTCTCTTGTAATATTGATTTTTAATTTATATTTGTTTTTTTGTTATTTAAAAAAAAACTCAGAATACTACGAAATACTTCTTAAAGATCTCTCAGTTATGTACAAGCACGCACAATTGCACACGCAAACGATGATCCTTCAAGCACTTACGCGCAATGCATCATTATCTGAACTTCTGGACTATGGATTTGACATCACTGAAGGAAAGTATAGTTATGCAAAACAAACTCTCACAAAAAACCAAGGATTTTTAATACCAGCACAATTGCCTCACCCGCCATCATGCAAAAGTGGTTTGTATTTCATTTTATAATGATTTCTTTTTTTACTGTTTTTTTATTTTTTCAATTATTTTTTTTTTATATTTTTTTTAAGGTCTTAATGAACAAGATTGGGAAAAGGGCAACAATTGGATGTTGGCCCATTCCACAGAGGCTCAACTTCACTGCAATCAGCCAAGAAAAAACCAAAAAAAGTTCCTGATTACGCACAGTTCATTGAGGAATCTGCATGGGATAATATTATCATTACAGAAAAAAATAATTCTCACAATATACAATCTTCTCCCTCAGAAAAATTATGCCAACAAAATAAAAAATCAAATATTATATCAGAAAAAAAATCTTCTCCATCTCATGCAGTAAACGATCCTATTAACACTCCACTTCGAGCTGAAAGATGGACTACAAAAATCAAACATAATAATACACTTCATTACCATCGAACTTCTCCATCACCAATACCATTTCATAAACTAGTGAAACAAAAATCTCCCATTTCATCATCATCTTCTCCTTCTCCTTCTCCTTCTCCTTCTCCTTCTCCTTCTCTTTCTCTTTCTCTTTCTCTTTCTCCCACTATTTCTTTGGCTTCCACTTATCCCTCTTCTTCTTCTTCTTCTTCTCCTTCTTCTTCTTCCTCTTCTCCTTCTTCTTCTTCTTTTCTCAAAAAACCTCTTTCCTTCTCTTCTTCTCATTCTTCCTCCTCTTCTTCTTCTCCAACAAGATTTCGTATAAAATCAACAAACAAACAAACACCAAAATTCATCAAAAGCTCTCTTCATAATCCTTCTTATCTTTTATCAGCGTTTGCCTCTCTTTCAAACAAAAACCCTTCACATTCACAAAATTCTACAGGTGCTTCTTCTAATTCTTCTTCTAATTCTTCTTCTTCTTCCTCTTCCTCTTCCTCTTCCTCTTCCTCTTCTAATTCAAATAATTCTTCTTCTTCCTCCTCTTCCTCCTCCTCTTCTTCTTCTCCATTAAATTCTTCTTCTTCTTCTTCTTCCAATCTAATTTCTTCTGATGGTTCTGACATTGATTTATCTGCTTGTACACCTGTCAATGATACCACCTCCCTTCCTTCTCCTTCTCCTTCTCCTCTTTCTAATTCTTCTCAATCTTCATCTTCTTCCTCTTCCTCTTCTTCCTTTTCGATCAAAGTGAAAAGAAAAGATTCAATCAATACTTCTCCAGAAGACAAAGCAACTTCATCTTTTCGCAACGAAAATATGTGGGTTAGCTGCCAACTTATGGAATATGTCACCTCACCCACTCTTATTCCTCCTCATGCGTTCCAAAATCTAGTCTCATCTTTCACAAAAGAGAGCAACATTTCAACACAACAACAAAAGTCACAGTTTATTACAAGAGATAATTCAACAAATTTTGATCCGTTTATTTCTTCTTCATCCAAATCAACGGCTAATGTTTTAAAATTCACACCTAATACTCCATTAAAAACAGCAAAAGGGTTGGCAAATTTTGGAAACACATGTTACTTGGCATCTCTTCTGCAATGCTGGTCCTCGATCTGCAGTTCAAAACCAACGATCTTCACAAAATCACATTCAAATTAGACATTATCTTCTCGAATGATGAGTATTTGCAATCAAATCCTCAAAGATAGAACAAAAGTGCATTCATGGATCCCATCAGTTGTTAGCAAATGGGAAGACTTTTGCGGATATGGAAGCAAACAGCAGCAGAATGTTTCAGAAGCTTTCGAAAATCTTCATCAATTGTTTGAAAAAGACGGATTATTAAAACAAGATAGTTTCAATCCAGTTATTATTTCACATATGAAATGAGTGAAATGTCAAAAACTCACATCACATATCGACAACATCAACAATAGCATAATCATCAATTCTTCATCTACTCACAATGGCTTATCTTCTTTGTTTTCAACTGAAATACTAGATGGGAAAAATAGTGTATATTGTGAAGAATGCAAAGAAAAATGCTGCACTGCCAGGTGGGAGGAAATGATTTCGTTTCCGGAGGTTCTGGCCCTCTCCCATGAATGTACTGATCCTGCTGGTTCTCATCCTTCTCGAACACTTCTTATCGAGACTGATATGTCGAATAAACATTCATTTTGCAAAGGATTTGCAAATGAAAATAAAACTTCATTTCACAACCAAAATAAAGAAACAACATTCTATCACTTAATTGGACAAATCCTTCATAAACAGTTTGATAATAGCAACGGTCATTGCATTACCGTTGTGGAAAGAAATAACGGAATGAAAAAGATGTGGATCACCTGTAACGATGATGATATTGATGCATTTGACAGTGATAGATGGTCAAAGTCATGGAAAGATCTCTTTTCTCAGGGCTATATTCCTTCTTTATCATTCTACGTGAAAGAGAAATCACAATCAACTCAACCAAGCATCCAATTTGGTGGTTCCTCTTCCTCAACTTCCTCTTCACAGTCCAAAATTATCAACAATTCATCTGCAGAAACAACTCCACCATCATCGTTCATCACACCACTGTATGGTTCAACTTCCGTTCCACATCTTTCTTCGTCAATTTTAACAAGTTATGGATTGGAAGCACTGAAAGAAAAAAGAAAGAAAACGGGCATCTTTTCTCCGAATGAAAAGAGATTAATCTTCAAGCCCAAGACTTAATTATGGAAAGAGTTTTCTGAAGAAACAAATATTAAAGTTTCTTTGTCACACTTCTACAAACTTACCACCAACTTCTCGAAAGCGAAAAGGCGGACAGATCTCTGCGGCATGTGCGAGAAACTCAACAATCTGGAAAACAAATTAAAGTCATCGCAAAACAAAAATGGACTGTCTGAAGCAGAGTTTCATTCACTTAAATTACTTCGTCAACATCGACTTGTTGCAGAAATGCAACGGAAACATTATCAATCAACAGTTGACAATTTGAAAGAAGGAGAAGCAGTATTCGTTTTCGATTTCAAAGAAAAATGGAAACTCCCCATCAGAAAAAAATCAACTTCAAGAAGAATTCTTTAATTACCAACAAGTTTCTCAATTCACAATCATCTCTCTTCAAAAGATCAACAATCAACTCATAAAATTGACTTTCAACTTCTTCTCCGATTGCCTCTCAAATAATCACAGATTTGTTATTGAGTGTCTGGAATCTGTGATCAAAAGAAACTTCTTCTCAGACACTCACACTTTTAAGTTCTTCTGCGATTCGGGTCCACACAACCGAAATCGCTTCCTTCTTCACTTCATCCTCTCCAAACAATCAAAACTTTTGAAAAAGAAAAACACTCAACTCAACTTCTTCGCTGAGCACCATGGAAAAAATATCTGTGATAGTGAATTTGGTGCGTTAGTGAATGCAATCGATAACAATCTTTCGACTGAGCACATCACTACACTTCATGATTTGATCAACTTCTTCGAAAACAATATGAATGTTTCAACATCTGTTTCATCATCTTCGCAATTGAATATTTTTGAATCATCCTCATTAAACAACTCCCCATCTTCATCATCTATCAAGGAGTGTGTGCATGAGAGGTACTTTGAAGAGTATGTACCATCTCAGCAAATTTCATGGCCATCACTGTCAGTCCCTCACATGAAGGACTATTTATACTTTGAGCACAAGGGCTCATTTGTCTGCGCATCTGCTGTTGGATATCTTTCTCAACGCTCTCTGGTTGCCCTCGAATCTTCGACAATGAAAGAAAATGTTCAACGTTCAAAAAAGTCATTTCACTCTGATATCACATCATCTAACTCTTCTCTTCTTTCTCAATCTTCTCAAGATCTTCTTTCAAGGAGATTTGAGCTTCTTCTTGACTCTTCTTCTTTAAATGAATCTCAAAATTGTATTAATGGTGTCCCTTTTTAAGAAACTAGTTGTTGTGTATGCTTAGCTGGCACTCTATCGGAAGGGTGCTGGACATGACTGTTCGTATTAGATATTGCAGCCTTCGGGCTGCTTTATCCGGACCTGGATACGACGAACAGCCTCCCAGGTGCACAACGGTTTGAATCCGATTGTTTTCTCACTGTTTCTGTCCCAATAATGTCCCTATTTTCACTTGGTAATAGTCCCGATATTTATTTATATATGTCTAAATAGAGATTCATTTTTTGATGGGTGTTGTGAAGAGTTTCAATGATTTTTGAATTTGATTTGAGGAAAGGAGAATAGCTGAGAGTGTGAAGTGATGTTTTATCACTGTGTCTGCCTTTTTTCTCTGTTGAATTTGATCTTTTTGAGTTTGGACAAGAGTTATATCAGAAAGGGTGGAGTGGGTAGAAAACAAAGGATAAACAGTCAAGTTTGTTTTTGCACCTAAAGTATTTGTATTCTTTTGTGTTTTGAATTGACTATGATACCATGTGTTTGTTGATACAGTAATGCTTTTTATTGAATCTTAAATTGCTCATATTAATTGATATTGAATTGACAATTGGGGATTGTTTTGCTGTCGATGTGGTAAGAATAATTTTTTTTGAAAGTGATGCAACAAGAAAAGAAACATATTTGTTGTTTTCTATTTTTTAGATGATTAATACAATGAAGTGCTAATGTTATTTGTGTGTTATTTTGTTTTATGATTGTTATCTAATTAGCAATGTATTTATTTTTCTGTTTTTATTATCTCTGAATATTCATCAACTGTTGTTGTAACTCAACAATGAAGATATTGATATCAAAACAATTATATATTGAATGGAAGAATAATAATAAGCATTTTCATTCAAAAACAAAACATTTTTTAAGAGACAAAAATTTCAATGATATTTTTCTGATATAAGGTGTTAATTCAATGAAATATGAAAAAACTGCTTTTCACCTTATGTGAATCTAACATAATTTAATAACGATTTTCTGATGACTTGTAAGCATTAATATAGCAATAATATTCACAAATAAAATGAATAATATTCAAACAAATATCACATTTCCAAAATTAATGATCATAAATAACCAAATTATTTGTGCATTTTGGTCAACATTGAAAGTCACTTTTTCTGTACTTTACAAGCTGAAAATATCATTTTTTGCTGTATTGAGCAAAAAAATAAAATGACCAAAACGCCCATGATCTAATTAATATATTTTTAAACATTCTAAATTCTTGATCATAAGTTAACCAAATTATTTGTGCGTTTTGGGCAAAAGTGGAGAAGGACTTTTCAACACCAGATAGTTGTTAAATATCATTTTATGTTGTTTCGAGCAAAAAAAATGAAATGCCCACAACGCCATGATCATGTCAATTAATAAAATATTTTTTTTGAAAAATAAAGAAAGATTATCAATTTATAGATATTGCATTCAATTGATGATTATTTGATTTGACCGTTAATAAAATATACTGTAAGCTTGCAAAATCTATTAGAAGTGTACTATTTTTCGTGTATTCACTCCAATTATTACATCATTTGAAAAATTCATTTTCAGATTATCTCAATTTCAAATTTTATTTGTTTTATATGAAAACAGTTCAGCATTTATTTTTCTTTGAAAAAAGGTGTGCATTATTTCTATGAGTTTAATGGAACACATTTCTGAAAAAACTGCTTTTTCTTTTAGTGTTGTTTGTTGGTTGAATGGCATTTCACTCTCTTTGATTATCATCATCAACAACAACAGCCAACCCCAAATTATCAACAAGGAAGTCACCTTAAATACTTCTGTAAATGCTTCTCCATCCAATCATCATTCATCAGGCTCGAAGGAGTTGGCTGATTCAAAAATTCACTGAACCGAAAACAATGGCAAGTTTCACGGTTTATGTGAAACACAAAACATCCACAAGATCATCAAGAAGTTTCTCGAGATCACATACGAAAAAGAGAAGATTATACAAGCGTGATCATGCAAATACAAGTGAAGCTCGCCAGAACACCAAAATGTACTGGATCTGATAGAATTCAAAGAGCGGTGAAATAATATTGTTCTTCATCTGTTTCATTGTCTTTTTCCTCCTCCTCCTCTTATTCTTTTTCGTTATCGTTTTTGTCATCTTTGATATTTTTCTCTTCATCAAAGTGGGATTAGATGTGCAAGCCGCTTCCGCTGTTGGAAAAGGACATGTATTACAAGCACAGCTCCATTGCAACTTTCTTTTTACAATTTTTTTTTATTCCAACATTTTTTAAGGAAGCATACTAAAAAACGCAGAGTCTATAGGCATATCTGCGAACGACAGGAGGCTCAATCCAAAGAGAAAAGTGTCAAAGGAAATTTTACTGGAAGGGCAGCTGCTGGAGATTGTGTGCTTCTTGCAAAGCGAAATAAAGCGCGTTGATTTTTTTTCAGTTGGTAAAGTGGAAAGCAGAATTCGAAAGACAAACTGCATATTTTGCACTCAAATCAAGTTTGCGTTCATACGCGATTTCTGATTCGGTCGACAATTTCTACGATCACGAAAGAGTGTTCACGAGCCCATATGACGAAATGACTGCGATACAACGTGCTGTTTCAAATGAGCCTTGCCTGACTGACACGGAACCTTCTGTCATTTCTTCAGTGCCCCGAAAATGAATTAGAATAAGTTGTAGATTCGAAAAGAGAAGCGTCGAGACAACAATCCGCAAGCTCATTGCAGAATCAACTCAATCTGCAAGACGTTGAGTTGACTGTGCCGTTTGCATGGCATGAAAGCCCTGAGCCGCTCGATGAGTTACTCGCTCAAACATCGAAAGAGAATGCAACAGCATAAAATGCGTTGCCTTTTGCATCATTATTATCAACAGCATCTACTATTTTCTCAAAGTCCGGTTCTGCCAACTCCTTCTCCTTCTATTCCTCTTCACCGTAGCAGCAGCTTGTCTCCTCTCTCTGTCTTCTTAATGATGTTGATCACGCTTCTCTTCTTCTCTTCAAAGCAACACTAGCTGGAAGCCTGGGGTGCACTCAAAAAGTGTCTGCCACACGCGCTGAAAAAAGACGAGCAATGTTCGACTGCTCTTGTCTTAAGCGAATATCCTTTATCTTCTTTTTGTTCATTCGTCTGGGCAGTTTTTATAGAAGTTAAAGATATGGCCGGACCTTCTGAGATATGCGTGAAGCTCTGAGTTCTCACTGAGATGTGTGTGAAACAGCTTGAGCGCATCCAGTTCACCAACAACGAGCACGAATTTGAAGGCTGGCTAAACGTTGTGACTGTAAGGTGTTATTCGTCATCTTCTTCTTCCTCTTCTTCTGCATCTTTTTCCTGCAACATCTTGCATAATCAACTGTAATTGTGTGAGGATCGTTCACTTTCCTTGAGGAATCTTTTGAATTTCTTCCTCATGCTGTTCAAGTTATTCTGACTGCTGCTGCTGGATTTTATTAAAATAGGCGAAATGAGAATAATTCAGTTAACGACAGCTGCTGTGGTACTGTGCGAAACAGCAATGTGGGAGATAATGCAAACGTGTGAAATGATTTGGTTGTTATAATGCGATTCAGAAGGACGGAAAAGAGTGGAAGAAGACAATCTGTTAATCACAAAGGATTTGCAATTGGAGATGGGGCGCGATTGTTGATGTGGGTTGGAGGTTAAGGAGAAGAATGAAATGGAAAAAGATGCGGAAAATGTGAAGAGTGAGAAAGAGACTTCAGAAGCAGGAATGGATGAAGTCAATAGCAGAATGAATACAGAAAAAGAGGAGGCTGAAGTTAACGTTGTTGATGGATTTGATTGTGACAAAAGAATAAAGAATGGTGAGCTTGAGAATGAGAGAGAAGGAGAGATGAGTGTTGAAAGCGGAAAAGTTGAAAAGAAAGGAAAAGAAGTGAAAGAAAGATACGAACATTTTTTTCGTCAAAAGGATAGATGAAAAAAATAAAAGAAGAAGAGGAAGAAGAAGAAGAAGAAAGCACAAACCCACTGCAATAAGCCACAAAGATCTGATGCAGATTCTCAGTGCGTTGATTAAAAATCACCTGGATGTGACAACTCAGTCGCTGAACAATAAGAAAAAGTCATATTTTTCAGTTTTTTGTGCATTTTCAGCAAGAATTTATAAACCAAGCACATCTCAAGTGAAAGATGGTTGTTATTCTGGCTTGGTGAAGCTGTTGGATGAACATTTATCCAGAATTGTGAACGCAATCACGGAAGAAAAAGAAGAGGAGGAAGAGGAAGTTGGAAATGGTAATGAAAATTAGATTAGGGACGTCAAAGGTGTGGGAGAGAATGGAAGTTGCGTGATGTGCAGCGCAAGAAGCGCTGATTTTATAATTGTTTATGTTTTTGATGGGAAATAATTTGGTTCGACCTTCTCTTTTTCTATGCGACAATATTAGAGTTCCTCATCATCATCATCATCATCATCATCTTCTTCTTCTTCTTCTTCTTCTTCTTCTTCTTCTTCTTCTTCTTCTTCTTCTTCTTCTTCTTCTTCTTCTTCTTCTTCTTCTTCTTCTTCTTATTCTTTTTCTCCCCCAACCCCACTGACGATACGCCATCAACTCCACCTCCCAGTGTCTGGCGTGCTTTGAACATTTCAACAGTTGCCACTTCTCCTCTGGACACGCACCATCGCACAGCGCTGGCTGAATTGTGTTATCACTTTGGCCTCTGCTGCTCTGCTCCGTAGGATGCAGACGATGCAAAGGATACCTTAAGAGTAATGAAGATCTCATCTAAACATCTGCCACATGAGAAGAAATTGTAAACTTCTTCTGATTCTGTGTCTTTCTTGGAATTTGCTCTAGGATTTCAGCAACCCTCCGCTATTTCTTTCTCTGATTCCTCGTCCTCTTCCCGCTTTGAAATCGTTGTTCTCTGCTTCATTGTGTTCCATTCATCATCATCTTCTTCTCCACTGTTGCCTCCTCCTTTTTCATTATTCTCTTCTTCATCATCATCGTTATCAATGCATTCTGCAGCTTCACTGAATGTGCATTTGAACTGTTTTCCTCTTCCACAGAGGCGTATTACGCTCTGCTTCAGCACTTCGTACGTCTTCCGCGCTCTGGTTGTGCTGAGCGGAGTGAATGAGGTGAATGGGCATCTCATGAGAAATGGCAGCGGAAGAGGGAAGGATCTGCCAGGCGCATTGCGTTCATCCGCTCGCTTAATGACACCACCAAGGAGTGAACAGAGAGGAGCGAGGAGGATGTGTTCAAATGGAAGATGCAAAGAAGGTGGATTTCAGAAGCAAATTAAGCTCAGAACGGAGAAAATGGAGACAGAAGAAATAACCAAAGGCGAAGACGAAGAAGAAGGAGAAAGACGAGTTTTGCACACACAAATTGGCACTTTCGACACAAGACTTACACAGACATCAACAGAAAGGAGGAGGGACATGGGAAGAGAAGAAGGAGGCGATGAAAATGATGATGAACAGCAGCAAACGTTTTATTCGTTCGACAGCACACTCTCATCTGCACAATGGCACTCTCAAAACATCACAGCCTCCTCAATATTTGCCACTCCACCTTTTTCTTCCAATATCACACACACAATTGTCTGCCCCTTCTGTTCTTGTTGGAACTCCGGCGAAGCCACCAACTCCTTCATCTTCTGCAACAGACTCTTATTAGCTCTTACTGAAGTCGCTCTGAGCACAGAACATTTCTAACCCTTCTTTTTCTCTTTTTGCTCTAATATTTTCATTCTTGCGGCGTTTTTAAAGTGCGGTTCTTGGGAAGAAGATATTTTGCAATCTGAAAATGCTTGGAAGCAGGAACATACGAATCAGGGGCAATGCATTTGAGTGACAGTGAATGGTGCTGAACAACGGTGTATATGTTACAAGCGGATTCGTGAAAGCGATGTTGAGTCCACAGGCATCGGAGCAGATGAAGTTGCTGTGGGAGAAGTGGTAATTCCAAACGGCAAGGCTGTTGTTGGTGAACTCACTGTTGTTGGCATGTGCACAACTGCTAATCTTTGAGAGCAAGATGTTAGTGAAGAAGGAATTCATCATTCAATAGGAGCTTCATGATAAATTTGACATTGAATAAGAAGAAAAGCGCTGTCTGCTTTAATGGAGAGATCTGTTGCGAGAGATGTTAGACGGAGTTGCTAAATCCAACGTCAATCACGTTCAAGACTGTGAAGTACTGAAGGAGGAGAAATTGAAGCGAGAGAGAAAAGATTCAGAAAGATGTCTGGAGGAATCAGTCGAAAATGTGAAAGACTGAAAAGTTGATTGAAGCAAAGGAGGAGCGGAAGGAGGAGTGGAATGAGATGAGGATGCAGTTATTGTTTAATGCAATATCAGCGAGCGGGGAAATGCAAAGTGAACAAAAACACGATTGTTTGAGTAAGACCAAATTCGAATGTTGGGAAGGCAATTCTGGAGGAAGATATAAATTAAGGTTGCGGAGAAGGAGATACAGAGGCCAAGCGGGGAGTAGCATAGCTTGGAAGAGGAGTCTGTGTCTTTGCAGAGGAATATCCGGTGGGTGCGGAAGAAAAGAAATGAAGGGCAGGATGTTAAAGTCGTGATCGGGATCGGTGTGAGAGGAGTCAGAGCATCAGATGGAGGTATTTGTGGCTTGAGAAGGCTGGGTGAAGTCGAAGGAAAAGAGGGACTCGTTGATCTGTGCGGGGATTGAAGAGCACTGGAGAAAGAGGTCCTTTCCTCGATAGGCGTTGTTGAGTGCGAAGCAGAATTTGAGGATGCATGCGAGCAAGCGCAATGATGACTTCTCGCAGTGGAGACACACAATCGCGGATCTTCACTCGGTCGACTCTTCGCTCACGCAGCTGGTGAAAGCACATGTATTGGTAGCACAGCCCATTGCACATTCGCTCTCAGCATTTCACATAAGAGCTGGCCCCTTGCATAAGAGCGTAATGTGGCCTTATTTGCAGATTCTCGTCTTTATAATGTTCTTGATTCTGATTCAGGTTGCCTCAAAGCAGTTGAGTCGGTCAGAGCAGACGGGAAAACTGCCATGAGTGAAGAATCAATGGACAAAGCGAAAATGAATTGAAAGGATACAATAACTGTAAAAGTGGATATAGTAGAGATGCGGAGAAACAGGCCAGGTGAGGAGACAGCGGAGATGGTGTTGCATAAATGAGCATACCCACTTCTTTTTTATCAATCATCTCAGACGAAAGGAATGTTTGTAGAGTCTGCATGAAAAATGAACAGCCTTATAAAAGAAGGACTCAGCTATCAAGGAAGGCTATGACTAAAAGGTGGATGATAGAGGATAAAAGAGAAATGCTGAAAAAAAATATTTTATAAGGATTTGAAGACAAAATTCTCCAATTTCCTATTGTTTATTCATTTTTTCTTTGCAATTTTTTTTAACTTTGTTTGATCAATTTATTTTAATAACTTCTTTTAAGTTTTATTTGCTTTTAAGCAAAAATAAGCAGCAAACCGTTGTATATCTGATAAATATCTAGCTTTCTATCATTTTTTTGTCTGTTTGCTTTTCAAATTGTTTCATTTCAACAAATGTTTTTTGATCTTTTTAATTAATTTTAAGATTTCTTTTCAATAACTTATTTGACAATATTTGAATAAGAAATAGATTAATAACGTATTGAAACAACCATTATCATGCTTTTCAAGCAAGATAACTTATGTTTTATTTTGTTCATTGAATTTTCGAGATTTATAAATGCTTTTTTATGTTTTTTACAAAATTCGTAATAAATACAATTGGAAACAAATAAATTAGGCCTTTGCGACAAGGAAATTTTTAGCGATGCGTGTCGGTCGAAAGTCTCGGCCTGTGTCGAGTGTTTTTTTTTTTTTTTTTTTTTTTTTTTTTTTTTTTTTTTTTTTTTTTTTTTTTTATCAATAAATATTTTTAAACTTTTTTTATTTTTATTACTCTTTTATTTTTTCAAAATAAGTTATTGTTTGTGATTAACAAAGAATTTTTATCTTTTTGAATTTTTGACTAATAACTTTGCCTTATTTTGAATAGAATATAAACTTGATACTCATTTTTCTTGAACAAGAAATAAAGTTTTTCTTTTTCAAAAGCATCTTTTCTCTGAAACATCATCAAACTATTTTCATATCGTTTCAACTTTTCGTTCGTAATTCTGAAATTTTCATTGGAAGATGAAACAATAATTTACAAAAATCAAATTCAAACCCAAAGCATAATTCAAATTCAAATTCAAAAACAATAATTAGATCTTTAAGAGCATTGAGATCCAGCTCAGTTTATTTGGAAAATATTAAATAAAGGATTATAAATCAGCGCTGTGTTTATACGTTTCGAGTCATCTGTTCCTGAATTTCCGCAGCATTAAATGACCAATTTGAAGACCGACCAATTAAAGTAATTTTGCTTCCAACAACGTAACTTTATTTATTCATCGCAAAGGCAATTGGAAGATGATAAGCAAATGCAGGTTTGATGAAAAAGGTTCAGCTTTTTCAATGAAGAAGACAAAATAAAAATGGCTGGATTGCATTTGTTACAGGAAAAGATGTTGGAGCGACAAACAGAAGTTATTGCATCAATTATTTTTTCCAACTGAAAGAAAACGAAGCAGCAAAGGTGGTGAGTAGATAGGGGCTCGAATTACAAGGTGAGAAAAGAGCAGGATTGTTGTATTGCCGGAAACGATCAAACGTTCCAGTTCAGCAGCTCAACTGTTTCAAACAGCATTCGATTGCACTTTGAAGTGCGGAGAGAAAGCAAAAGTTAAGATAGCGAGTGAAGATAGGGCACAGGAAGTGATATTCGATATGAAGAGACAGCTGTTGAAGGTGGCAGCGAATGTGTACGGGAACGAGGAGAATTCCGCATGGCATGACAACACAAAGAAGACTTGGCATATGGGTGCTGAGAGGACTTTTTCGTGATGCAAATGTTCCTTTTGCACCTCTGGTCTGTGCTTCCAATAGAGAACCTTCTTCAGCTAGGTTGCCTTCTCTACTGCATGTTGAAAAGAAAATTTCGAACAGAACAATTAATCCTCCTTTCCCCTTCAGTCGAGTTCCAAGGCCTGTTAGCATCCATGATTGAGAGAATAACAAAAGCGGGAGGTGGCCATTCAGAAAGAGTGTGAAGATGGTGTTTCGAAAGAAAGAATGAAGGTAGAAAAAGGCAGGTCGTTAAGTATTTTGTTCCTTTTTCGCATGGAAATTTGGATGTTCCTGTGTTCAGTGGAATCAATATTTGTTTTGAAGTCCGAGAAAATAAAAAAGATGAAGTTAGCGAGTCATATGGAAACATTGTGGATGAAAGCGTAAAAAAATGATGCAGTTAAAGCATATGCAACTCCATATGTGTTCAACATTATTTTTTCTTCCATCTGATGTTGCGAACCAGCAGCCATCTGGTGTGTTAAAAAAAAATCGATGTGATGCACTTCATCAAATACAAAGAATCGAGTTCGTCTCGTTGAAGAGGCTCCTCTTTCTGCATAATTCGTTCTCTTCAAACGGAAGAATGCTCTTGGCTTTTCCCGCTAAGCAATAGATCGCCTTTGTTGTCTTCGTTGCCTCTTTCTCTTCGTCTGCTTCATCAGCTTCCGCTCCTCTGCTTCTGTTCAGTTTCTGCTAAAAACTCGTGAATCTTTATTTCCTTCTGTTCCGTCTTTTTCTTTTTTTTTCCTCACCTCTTCTTTCTTCTCCAAATGCTTTCATCATGTGATTTAACATTTATTCTCCAACCGCTGTCTATGTTCCGCAGCACAATCACTCGGGTTGTCAATTGAATTGTTGGCATTGAATGAGTTCTGAAATATATATCAGTTTTATTTCCCTTGTGCTTGCGATGTGAGATGATGAAAAGAATATGAACTTTGCGGCTCAGGTTGAACGAATGAACATCCAACTGTAAGCGAGAGGATTGGGGCAGAAGAAGAAAAAAGGAGAAATAGGCTGTGAATAACCCACTGTTTTTGCCTATTCTTTAAGGAGAAGGACCATTTCTGTCCATTCTCATTCTGCTTGCACATCAGTCCTTGTGGAAGCAGACTGTGCTCCCTCTGTGTCTTCTCCTGAGAGTTTCTATGAACAAACAACGATTCCAAAATGATGCCTGTGGAAGTTACAAACCTTCGCCAAATTAATAGATGTTTTCATTTGCGACTCAATGTCGGACTTGAGCAGCAGCTTGGGATCTTCACAGAAGTGCATTTTGCGCCGCCAGCGAAAGATGTATTTTTTCTGTGCATTTAACGGTTTGATTGCATTCCTATCCTTCTTTATATCTAATTCAGGATGGAAAATATGATATTCATCTCTCAAGGCTGTACCAGAGTCACAGTTGGTGATTAACACTATTCCATCGAAAACATCTCTAATAATCCTTCTCTCACTCTGATCGATACACATGTCGAAATGAAATCAAACACTGGAATACATCATGAAACTCCCTTGCTTTTTTGCTGCGTTTCACATATTTATCACACAGCTGGAGTCGATGACGATGAGCTTTTTAACGACAAATATGAACAAGATGGAGATGATAGGTGATTGATGACTTTGTGCATTTCGGTTGGAGAGTTCGATGTCTCATCTCACAAATATTTGTTGTCTTCACATTGCGATCTCATTTTCTTTCTTCTTCAGCTTTTTTTTCATCGCAATCAGTCTCCTTCATCGCTTCAACATTTTCTTTCTTTCTTTCTTTTTCTCTTTTCTTTTCCATTAACATCTTTCTTATTTCCTTCTTCGACCTTTTCCTATATAAGATGCATTTGCAGTATTTGTATATATGTTTCTGCTATTCTTTTCTGCATTCTTGTTTCCATCTTTCGATGCATTAACTGTTTTGTCTCTTTCGCCTATTGACTGCCTGATGCGTCCAACAACTTCCTGTGTGTTTATTGACCTTCTTTTCATAACGGGATCGTAAGAGGCTGTGATCAAACATTGTATCTTTCCATTCAGTGCACCGAAGTGATGGCTTATGAATGGAAGCTCATCAACTCGTCGACTTCTATGAGATGGACTTTCAGACAAGGACAAGGAAGGCTTTTGCAGAGGAAAGAAGAAGATGAAGGAGAAGAACGGTGAGTGAAAAGAAACAAATGATGGATGAGGTTCTGAATAAAAGAAGTGAAGTTTGTTTCAAGCTGAATTCTTGAGGGAAAATGTTTATTTATTTGAATTTGAAGAAAATGAAGTATTTGTGGAAGAAGAAAACGAAGAAGATAAAGATAAGGATGAAGATGAAGAAGCAGACAAACGATGTTTGGTGGAAGTTGAGACAGTTCCAAAGCTGTCCTTTTTGCAGTCTTCTGCAGAATCGTCTGCTGAGCCTGTGTCTGATTCTGAAACAAAATGCTTTCTGCCTCTTTTGAAATCATCCATTTGCGTGAGTGGAACATGAGGCGGCAGTCAATAAACTTTGCTTTGTAGAATAGCAGCAGCTCACTTTTTTTTGCAGGCTCTTTAGCATTTCACTGGAGCAAATCCCAGGCTACGAAGAGAGAAGAGAAGGATTCATAACATCATTATACAGCCTCATATGCATTGGCAGTGAAAAGTGCAAATTGACAATCATCAATGTGGTTTTGGCCTTCGTGACTGGATCAAAGATATGCTCATATAACCCATCCTCAAAAATCAATGTGACTGTTCATCTGCTGCTCATCGCCTTTGCTCCCCAGTTGGTTCGGTAGCACCCCTCTCATTTCCTGAATCAGCTGTAATATCTCGTTGTTTATCTTTAAGGAAACCAGAACCTGCCATGTTGTCAGATCAAACTCCATCATCTCCTTTTCCCCGGTATATATCTACTATCAAATAGCACAGCCTTGCATGGCTTCCACAAATTGAGAGAAGTTAGATGCTTGGAATGAAACCCGTATCTCTGCTCCTTTTGTGAAGCATGCAGCAGAGCCATCATTCCTCTTACAAACAGATAGATAAACCTCATTCCCGGACTTCTCTTGCTTCAATCCTGGGCGAAAAAATAAATAAGTTAAGAAGAAAAAGAAAATTGAGCACTTTGAGCTGAATAAGACGGAGTCAGACTTCTTTTTGCAGGTGGTATCAAAATGAAATCAAGTTTCATCTCCATGTTTAAATTCCTTGCTGTGTATTTGCAAGTGCTTGTACTAAATTGTGTGCGAATTCTCTTATAAAAGAAATCGATGGCCCGAAGCTGACTCTATCCATCTCAAAGTCTTAAGAGGCTTCAGTAATGGATCTTCTTGTTCAGCACACAAATCATTTCTATGGCACATATACTTTATGAACGCACAATTCATCATTTTCTTCTTCAATGAAAATGAAAATTTATCTGTCTTCTTCAAAATCTAAGGAATTTCTTTTTCATTTTCTTTCTTCCGAAAAAATAATGAATTGTGATTATCTTCATATTTTCGCTTCTTATAGCAATTTCCATTTGAATGAGTCTCTTTTCCTTTTGAATTCGTAATTAAATTATTCAAATTATCACAATAAATATTAAAATATCTTCACAAGCATTGACAACTTGTTAAATATCTATATCCTGCCTTACGTATTCAAACTTAAAAGCAAAGATATGAGTTAAACCTTCGACATATTTTTTCCAGCGGTTTCCAGGAATATTGTGTTTTTAAACAAAATAAAAAAAAATATAATTATGGATTCAATTCAATTTCTTTTAACAGATTTTAATTATTTAAATATTAATATCCATAAACAGAAAAAGTGTGTAACAAAATGTGGCATCAAACGAATGAAAATATCGAAAAATATATCAAAAACACATATTCTATCTCTGTCATATTTTAATGAATGTTTCTTATTATTTTCTTTGAACAGAATAAATAAAAAAACAATGTTTGAAAGACAAAACGATTTCAAAATAGAACATTCGTTCGACAGATTGATCTTTTCGACCGACTGATCTTTTCTACCGACTGATCTTTGTCGTTCGACTGATCTCGACAAAGATCTGTCGATAACCCATTGAATATTTAAAATATCAAAAAACTATATATTTGTTTGCTCGAATCTTGTGAAATTTTATTTTATAAATAATTAAAAATATAACTCAATGAAAACAAAAAGGCAATATTTAAATATAAATGTTTTTTCATCTTACAAAAAATTAAATTCAAGCGAACTGTTTTGTCGGTCGACTTGTCGAGCTGATGAAAAAATGTCTGTCTGTCGCAAAGGCCTAAAATAAATATCAACAAATAATAAATAATAACTATATGGGTGATTTTTTTTGACATCATAAAAAAAGATCAAAAATCGAAAAAATTAAATTTTAGTGGTATTTATTGATCATTGAGGTTAATTGATTTATTACAAGTATTAAGCTTTTATTTCTGTAATATATATTTGTTTTATTATTATATGCAAAAAAAGCATATTTTTTTTAAATTTTGAATGAAAAATAAATTATTGATCAAGTTTGATAAGAATAAACCAAAAATTTATAAAGTTTGTCCAAAAAATTCATCAGAAAGATACAATAAAAGTTCTTAACCTGTAAAGCAGAGGTTATAAAAGAAAAAATATTGAAAGATCTTGAAAATATTGCAAATTTTTCGAAAATTAAAATATTCTGTAAAAATAAATGAATTATCTTTTTCTTCATTTGAAATGAAGTCACCAAGTTTTCAAAACAGCCATATAGCTCAACGGCTTCATCAAACGTAAACGAAATTGTAGATTATCAAATTACACTTAAAACAATATCAAACTTTATCTTAGCATCTCTTTCTCTTTTCCAGATCCATAGATTAAACAACTTCATTCTATATCATTCGCTCTTCTTCCTTCCCTTTCAACTCTTCCTCATCCAAATCTTCTTTCGAATATGGCTCTGATATTGTCAGATTCTCCTTTTTGCACTTTTTCATAATTCTTATCACTGCGATCCTTGATAACTCCAACAGCTCCCGCAAATCTTCTCTTTAATCACGTTTTTCTTTTCACAAAGTTCAGCCTGTTCTGTGTGAACGAGAAAGTGAATGAATGAGGAAGACACAGAAGAGATATGTGTTTTGCGCTCGAGTCTCGTATCGCTTCTGAGAAAGAGTCACTGTTCTCCTCATGAGAAGCATCACTCAATAAAATAAATTCTATTGTTGGGAACGAAAGAACAGAAGCATTCAGCAATTGAAATGTTGGGTTGTTAATATAACTGGATGGTTTCTTTGCTAATATGGCGTACAGAATATGTTCATTGTATTGAATAATTGTTTTGCGAATTGCAAAATGAGAAATGCGAGAGTGCGCACAAAACAAATGGGCTTTTGAAGAAGGTGCGGGACATAAGGTGTAAAAAATTGATTGTTCCGATTAATCGGTGTTTTGGTGCTCTTGATGACCAAAGATGATGTAAGTTGTTGAGATGATATCGAGAAAGAAGAAGAGAAAGGATTGATTGGGGAGAGCATGGGAGTTGGAATGGTGATAATTGGACCAAGAATTGAGGGGACATTGTCAAAGAAGAGCAAAATAAGAAAATCAATGAAGAAAGTGTTTGGTGAAGGACAAAGTGCACATTCGTTTAATTGCTTGAATAAAGAAAAATATCAACTTTCATCAGATCTTTTTCTGGATGCTGAGTAAATTTTGGAAGAATGGGTTTGAAAAGAGCGAGAATACAGCGAATATTGGCATGCAGAGCGTTTTGCATATGATTTCACAAAAAACCCATCTCCAATTCAAACTTGACGAAAATGGAGATCTTTTCAACGGCTGAAGAAGTAAAGACCGTTGATTTATACAAACTCCTTTGCTCTTCCACCACAATTCCTCTGTCTTTCAAGTATTCTTCTCCCTTCTCCCAAGTTTATTCTCTCTTCTTTATTTTCACTCCAGAATAAAAACCGGGTTTCTTTGCGTCTTCTTTACAAGCGCTGTCTCAGCTTCTGCTCTATGTTTCGCTTCCTTCCCATTTGCCGCATCTTCTTGAAGACAAAAGAATCAGTTGTTTTTCCCAGCTTTCATAAAGCTTCTGCATCTTTCTCTTCATACACTACCATAACATCACCACAAACAGGTAAATAACCTCTCATTAAATGCTCGAATTCCTTCCACTTTTCTGTATCTTTGCAAGCTCGTCCACTCAACTAACTTCTATTAACTTCCCCGCTAACAATCTTTCTCTTCTTCCTTAAAAAATACTCGCTACTTTTCTAGCATCATCTGCTTTTCTGTTTTTCTTTTGTTTTCTATCAATCCTTCAGTCTTTGAGTTAATTATGTTTTTCGTCGCAAATTCTGTTTCAACGCGTTCAAATTTTGCAAATGCAACTTCCTCTCCCCTTCTTGAATATCCTTCCTCTTCTTTCTCATTTTTTATCAGACTCATCTTATTCTTCTTTCACAAACTGCAAGCTCTTCAAAAGTTCCTGCTCTTGCAACTCAAGCGTCAAAATCTACATTGAATTTGACACAACCCTCATTCTTTTTTCGTAAATGCTATTTTTTCCCTCATTTCATTACTTTTTCTTTCTCTTTCTCTTGCTTATCTTTTTCTTTTGTTTTGGATTCCACTTCATTTGACTCTCTCTCTCTACCATTGCACTCATTTTGCCATATGGCTATTTTTTCATTTGATTTTCAAGCGACTCATTTCGATGTTCAAAACTGTTCACTTCTCTTCTTTAAAATCTTCCCAATTCTCTCTCTTCCTTCGGCTCTCAGTATCATCAAAAGCAGTTAAACAATTGCATGTTCTGTTCTTCCCTCCCTTGTGAAGTTTGACATGGACTGATCATTTTATCATTTCGCTTCCCTTTCAACTGCTCTGGCACATGTTCGTCCTCAAAGCAGTTTAGGCAGTTCTTGTCAACTCCTCCTGAGTTGTCGACAAGTTCTGTTCGATTGGTTGCTACGTTGGCACCGACAATCAGAAAGAATTCAGATTGTGACATAAGTTGCGGTTTTGGAGAAGAAGAAGAGGAGTGTGCAGAAGGTGAAAAAGATGGAGAAGAATAAAAGGAATGGAATGAATGAGAAGATTCAAATCACTGAGAAATTGAATATCCGCTCTTTCAAATACAATTCTGAAAGCAGAAAGCTGCATTTGAGATTGAGAATGGGGTTTGGTGACTACGATATGGCTGCTCAACTATACTCGCTGGATTGTATTGAGCTGTATCTGTGCTGTCCTGCCTCCTTTTTGAGCCAGGGGCCGCATGTGCTCTAATGGCTGTAAGTGGAGCGAATGTTTGTAGGATTGGTGCGGTAAAGCATTGAAGCCGAGGCAATCTATGGAGTCAGCTGCGAAGGTCAGGAGAGGAGAGAAGGCAGTTGAGACAAAGTGCGTTGATGACCTTGTGTGTGAGGAGATGCTCAACATGAACACCATTTTATTTTCTTCTTTTTTTGAGCTCCTTCATCGCATTCTCCAATTCTTCATCTTCCTCTTTCGCTTGGCCCAATAAAGACTTCAATTGAGAGATCTGCCAGCAGTATTTCCCTCATTCAGCAGCTTCACGCAGACTTTAAAGCGGAAATGAGGGACGGAATAACTTCTCCTTCTCCTTCCCCTTCTCCTTCCCCTTTCCCTTCCCCTTCTCCTTCCCCTTCTCCTTCCCCTTTCCCTTCCCATTCCCATTCCTTTTTTTCATGTTGCTGCCTTTGCATGTCTTGTATCGAAAGCGTTGATTTGCGATGTGCAAAACTCACCATTCTCATTCGTCCTCTTCTTTGTCTTTGGATCTTCATATTGATTCCCTTTCCTCTGCTCCTCGGACAGCTAGCTTCTGAAATCCACCTTCTTTGCCTCATCCATTTGAACTCGTACTCCCATCTCTTCGCTTCTTGGCGGTGTTGTGACGTGAGCGGATGAACGCAATATGCCCAACAGCTCCTTCCCCCTCCCATTGCCATTTCTCGTTCGACACTTATTCACCTCATTCTGCACAGTCGGTGCACGGATTTCATTCGAAACGTTGAAGCAGAGCTGGATGAACCGCAATGGAATAGGAAAGCGGTACAAATGCCCATCCTGCGAAGTTACGAAATGCATTGACATTGATGATGATGCTGTTTGGAGAAGGAAAATTGAATGAAATAATATTTAGAAGGTGTAATCAACCTGCTGATTGAACAGTTCACAAGCATCTGAAGGTCGATGGTCCGTTCTGATACGAAGAAAAAGGAAATATAACAGAAGAAGAAGAAGAAGAAGGTAAAGAAGAAGAAGGTGAAGAAGAAGAAGGTGAAGAAGAAGAAGGTGAAGAAGAAGAAGGTGAAGAAGAAGAAGGTGAAGAAGAAGAAGGTGAAGAAGAAGAAGGTGAAGAAGAAGAAGGTGAAGAAGAAGAAGGTGAAGAAGAAGGAGAAGAAATGATGTGACAGAGAAATGCGAAAACAGTTGAACAACATTTATGAAGTTGAGAATAATTTGCATGAAATTGTTGATTGGCCAAAACGGATCGCTTGATGCATTAACTTCAGACTGGTTAGAAAAACTCAATCACAAAATTTGTGACGAACAGATTGTGGAAATCAATCTTGCTGTATTTCTTCAAAGTCAATTCACTTTCTTTTTGCAATTTCCTCTCCTTTCTCTTCAAAAAATAGAAAATAAATATCTCTCAATTTCCATTCCTTTCCATTTTTCCTCTTCCATTCAGCTCACAAAATCATCAGAAAAAATCAACCCCCTCCTTTTCTTCATCTTTCCCATTCTCTTCCAAAAAAATCTTCTCCTCTCAAAAAATATCCCTCTTCCATTTGAATACTTCAGAATATCCATCTTCTTTCCCGCTTTTGCCCTCTTTTCCTTTTTTTTTCAAATTCCATATCTCCCATCAACAATAAACACCTTCGTCATCATCTCCAATCACTTCTCTATATGTTTTCTTCATTTTCTTCTCCGAATTTCCACCCACTCTTCCCCACCCCTTTGTCTCAGAATTTCTTTCATTCAAAAATCATTCTTGAAATATAAACATTCAAAAAAGCATCCAACTCCCACCCCCTGCCACAAAAAATATTCTTCCATCTCTTCTCTGCCCCATATCCCTCATGTGCCTGATGTTGACGAGATAAACATCAAATACTTCTTTTGGTGGTTGAGAATATTATTAAAGGAGAAGATCATACCAAAAACAGAAAAAACACCTCTGGACATCAGCCACAATGTATACGGGCTGAAAAGACCTTCCAATGAGATTTATGAATTATTTTGTGGAGATGCATTCAGTACTGCAATTTGACCATTCTGAGACTGAAATGAAGAGATTGATTTTTTGAATGATGATGGCTGTGGAAATGAGGCTGTTTGACAAAAAAAACAGTTGAAGCGCAGTCTGGTCTTTATTTATTTTATTTATATGAATATTTGTCTGTTGAATGTTTTTGTGTTTCTTTCAGGGCAGGAGGCGGAAAAGATAGAAAATGAATAAAATTGGGATATCTCGTTGTGCAGGGTGGCCATTGAGTTGGGAGAGCGAATTCATATGGAAAGTGCCTAGGGTGAAGGGATTGGGATGGAAATGGGATGTTATATTTTTGGAAAAAGAAGTTTTTTTAATGAAAAGGGCGGAAATGAGTAAAATACACAAATTTTTACATTATTCAGAAGAGAAAGATAACGAAACAGTAGAAAGAGAAGCGAATGTAGGTGAACCAACTGTGATAATTATTAATTGTCAAAAGTTGATTAATTTTTTCTATTATTTGTTGGTTTCAACAAATCAATTTTTTTTTTCTTTTTCAATAACATTTTTCTGCAAATTAAAAAGAAGATATTTGTCGAATACTTTATCTAAGTTGTTGCATTCATATTTTGTTTGCATGAAATTTCAAGTTTAATTCTGTTTAAAAAAGATTTGTAATTTTTGGATAAATTTGAGGAATTTTCTTCAAAATTTGAAGCAAAAACAATTAGAAACAAATTTAAATTTATTTATAAACAACAACAACCATATATAAAGCAATATATGGGTGATTATTTTTGAAATCATAATTTTTTTCGGGGTGTTGTTTTTTCAAAGATTGATTATCACTTTAAGAGATTTTATATTCAAATGCTAAATACATTTCAACTGTTTTCAAAAACACATGTTTCAACTCAAATAAAGATGAAGATGTCTTTAATAAGTCTTTTCATTTCTCATTGTTCGTTTGTTGATATTCAATGGATCTTTTTAAATCGAAATATTTAACCGAGAAAATATGAATTTAAAAATAATCACCCATATTTGAATGATTACCTCTTTCATTTTTCTTTTTTAAGCAACCCTTAATGAAATTAATTTTTGATCAAACGTCGGTATTTTTTATGATATCAAAAAAAATCACCCATATGACTTCAAAAATAATCAACCATATATGCTAGGCCTTTGCGACAGACAGACATTTTTTCATCAGCTCGACAAGTCGACCGACAAAACAGTTCGCTTGAATTTAATTTTTTGTAAGATGAAAAAACATTTATATTTAAATATTGCCTTTTTGTTTTCATTGAGTTATATTTTTAATTATTTATAAAATAAAATTTCACAAGATTCGAGCAAACAAATATATAGTTTTTTGATATTTTAAATATTCAATGGGTTATCGACAGATCTTTGTCGAGATCAGTCGAACGACAAAGATCAGTCGGTAGAAAAGATCAGTCGGTCGAAAAGATCAATCTGTCGAACGAATGTTCTATTTTGAAATCGTTTTGTCTTTCAAACATTGTTTTTTTATTTATTCTGTTCAAAGAAAATAATAAGAAACATTCATTAAAATATGACAGAGATAGAATATGTGTTTTTGATATATTTTTCGATATTTTCATTCGTTTGATGCCACATTTTGTTACACACTTTTTCTGTTTATGGATATTAATATTTAAATAATTAAAATCTGTTAAAAGAAATTGAATTGAATCCATAATTATATTTTTTTTTATTTTGTTTAAAAACACAATATTCCTGGAAACCGCTGGAAAAAATATGTCGAAGGTTTAACTCATATCTTTGCTTTTAAGTTTGAATACGTAAGGCAGGATATAGATATTTAACAAGTTGTCAATGCTTGTGAAGATATTTTAATATTTATTGTGATAATTTGAATAATTTAATTACGAATTCAAAAGGAAAAGAGACTCATTCAAATGGAAATTGCTATAAGAAGCGAAAATATGAAGATAATCACAATTCATTATTTTTTTCGGAAGAAAGAAAATGAAAAAGAAATTCCTTAGATTTTGAAGAAGACAGATAAATTTTCATTTTCATTGAAGAAGAAAATGATGAATTGTGCGTTCATAAAGTATATGTGCCATAGAAATGATTTGTGTGCTGAACAAGAAGATCCATTACTGAAGCCTCTTAAGACTTTGAGATGGATAGAGTCAGCTTCGGGCCATCGATTTCTTTTATAAGAGAATTCGCACACAATTTAGTACAAGCACTTGCAAATACACAGCAAGGAATTTAAACATGGAGATGAAACTTGATTTCATTTTGATACCACCTGCAAAAAGAAGTCTGACTCCGTCTTATTCAGCTCAAAGTGCTCAATTTTCTTTTTCTTCTTAACTTATTTATTTTTTCGCCCAGGATTGAAGCAAGAGAAGTCCGGGAATGAGGTTTATCTATCTGTTTGTAAGAGGAATGATGGCTCTGCTGCATGCTTCACAAAAGGAGCAGAGATACGGGTTTCATTCCAAGCATCTAACTTCTCTCAATTTGTGGAAGCCATGCAAGGCTGTGCTATTTGATAGTAGATATATACCGGGGAAAAGGAGATGATGGAGTTTGATCTGACAACATGGCAGGTTCTGGTTTCCTTAAAGATAAACAACGAGATATTACAGCTGATTCAGGAAATGAGAGGGGTGCTACCGAACCAACTGGGGAGCAAAGGCGATGAGCAGCAGATGAACAGTCACATTGATTTTTGAGGATGGGTTATATGAGCATATCTTTGATCCAGTCACGAAGGCCAAAACCACATTGATGATTGTCAATTTGCACTTTTCACTGCCAATGCATATGAGGCTGTATAATGATGTTATGAATCCTTCTCTTCTCTCTTCGTAGCCTGGGATTTGCTCCAGTGAAATGCTAAAGAGCCTGCAAAAAAAAGTGAGCTGCTGCTATTCTACAAAGCAAAGTTTATTGACTGCCGCCTCATGTTCCACTCACGCAAATGGATGATTTCAAAAGAGGCAGAAAGCATTTTGTTTCAGAATCAGACACAGGCTCAGCAGACGATTCTGCAGAAGACTGCAAAAAGGACAGCTTTGGAACTGTCTCAACTTCCACCAAACATCGTTTGTCTGCTTCTTCATCTTCATCCTTATCTTTATCTTCTTCGTTTTCTTCTTCCACAAATACTTCATTTTCTTCAAATTCAAATAAATAAACATTTTCCCTCAAGAATTCAGCTTGAAACAAACTTCACTTCTTTTATTCAGAACCTCATCCATCATTTGTTTCTTTTCACTCACCGTTCTTCTCCTTCATCTTCTTCTTTCCTCTGCAAAAGCCTTCCTTGTCCTTGTCTGAAAGTCCATCTCATAGAAGTCGACGAGTTGATGAGCTTCCATTCATAAGCCATCACTTCGGTGCACTGAATGGAAAGATACAATGTTTGATCACAGCCTCTTACGATCCCGTTATGAAAAGAAGGTCAATAAACACACAGGAAGTTGTTGGACGCATCAGGCAGTCAATAGGCGAAAGAGACAAAACAGTTAATGCATCGAAAGATGGAAACAAGAATGCAGAAAAGAATAGCAGAAACATATATACAAATACTGCAAATGCATCTTATATAGGAAAAGGTCGAAGAAGGAAATAAGAAAGATGTTAATGGAAAAGAAAAGAGAAAAAGAAAGAAAGAAAGAAAATGTTGAAGCGATGAAGGAGACTGATTGCGATGAAAAAAAAGCTGAAGAAGAAAGAAAATGAGATCGCAATGTGAAGACAACAAATATTTGTGAGATGAGACATCGAACTCTCCAACCGAAATGCACAAAGTCATCAATCACCTATCATCTCCATCTTGTTCATATTTGTCGTTAAAAAGCTCATCGTCATCGACTCCAGCTGTGTGATAAATATGTGAAACGCAGCAAAAAAGCAAGGGAGTTTCATGATGTATTCCAGTGTTTGATTTCATTTCGACATGTGTATCGATCAGAGTGAGAGAAGGATTATTAGAGATGTTTTCGATGGAATAGTGTTAATCACCAACTGTGACTCTGGTACAGCCTTGAGAGATGAATATCATATTTTCCATCCTGAATTAGATATAAAGAAGGATAGGAATGCAATCAAACCGTTAAATGCACAGAAAAAATACATCTTTCGCTGGCGGCGCAAAATGCACTTCTGTGAAGATCCCAAGCTGCTGCTCAAGTCCGACATTGAGTCGCAAATGAAAACATCTATTAATTTGGCGAAGGTTTGTAACTTCCACAGGCATCATTTTGGAATCGTTGTTTGTTCATAGAAACTCTCAGGAGAAGACACAGAGGGAGCACAGTCTGCTTCCACAAGGACTGATGTGCAAGCAGAATGAGAATGGACAGAAATGGTCCTTCTCCTTAAAGAATAGGCAAAAAACAGTGGGTTATTCACAGCCTATTTCTCCTTTTTCTTCTTCTGCCCCAATCCTCTCGCTTACAGTTGGATGTTCATTCGTTCAACCTGAGCCGCAAAGTTCATATTCTTTTCATCATCTCACATCGCAAGCACAAGGGAAATAAAACTGATATATATTTCAGAACTCATTCAATGCCAACAATTCAATTGACAACCCGAGTGATTGTGCTGCGGAACATAGACAGCGGTTGGAGAATAAATGTTAAATCACATGATGAAAGCATTTGGAGAAGAAAGAAGAGGTGAGGAAAAAAAAAGAAAAAGACGGAACAGAAGGAAATAAAGATTCACGAGTTTTTAGCAGAAACTGAACAGAAGCAGAGGAGCGGAAGCTGATGAAGCAGACGAAGAGAAAGAGGCAACGAAGACAACAAAGGCGATCTATTGCTTAGCGGGAAAAGCCAAGAGCATTCTTCCGTTTGAAGAGAACGAATTATGCAGAAAGAGGAGCCTCTTCAACGAGACGAACTCGATTCTTTGTATTTGATGAAGTGCATCACATCGATTTTTTTTTAACACACCAGATGGCTGCTGGTTCGCAACATCAGATGGAAGAAAAAATAATGTTGAACACATATGGAGTTGCATATGCTTTAACTGCATCATTTTTTACGCTTTCATCCACAATGTTTCCATATGACTCGCTAACTTCATCTTTTTTATTTTCTCGGACTTCAAAACAAATATTGATTCCACTGAACACAGGAACATCCAAATTTCCATGCGAAAAAGGAACAAAATACTTAACGACCTGCCTTTTTCTACCTTCATTCTTTCTTTCGAAACACCATCTTCACACTCTTTCTGAATGGCCACCTCCCGCTTTTGTTATTCTCTCAATCATGGATGCTAACAGGCCTTGGAACTCGACTGAAGGGGAAAGGAGGATTAATTGTTCTGTTCGAAATTTTCTTTTCAACATGCAGTAGAGAAGGCAACCTAGCTGAAGAAGGTTCTCTATTGGAAGCACAGACCAGAGGTGCAAAAGGAACATTTGCATCACGAAAAAGTCCTCTCAGCACCCATATGCCAAGTCTTCTTTGTGTTGTCATGCCATGCGGAATTCTCCTCGTTCCCGTACACATTCGCTGCCACCTTCAACAGCTGTCTCTTCATATCGAATATCACTTCCTGTGCCCTATCTTCACTCGCTATCTTAACTTTTGCTTTCTCTCCGCACTTCAAAGTGCAATCGAATGCTGTTTGAAACAGTTGAGCTGCTGAACTGGAACGTTTGATCGTTTCCGGCAATACAACAATCCTGCTCTTTTCTCACCTTGTAATTCGAGCCCCTATCTACTCACCACCTTTGCTGCTTCGTTTTCTTTCAGTTGGAAAAAATAATTGATGCAATAACTTCTGTTTGTCGCTCCAACATCTTTTCCTGTAACAAATGCAATCCAGCCATTTTTATTTTGTCTTCTTCATTGAAAAAGCTGAACCTTTTTCATCAAACCTGCATTTGCTTATCATCTTCCAATTGCCTTTGCGATGAATAAATAAAGTTACGTTGTTGGAAGCAAAATTACTTTAATTGGTCGGTCTTCAAATTGGTCATTTAATGCTGCGGAAATTCAGGAACAGATGACTCGAAACGTATAAACACAGCGCTGATTTATAATCCTTTATTTAATATTTTCCAAATAAACTGAGCTGGATCTCAATGCTCTTAAAGATCTAATTATTGTTTTTGAATTTGAATTTGAATTATGCTTTGGGTTTGAATTTGATTTTTGTAAATTATTGTTTCATCTTCCAATGAAAATTTCAGAATTACGAACGAAAAGTTGAAACGATATGAAAATAGTTTGATGATGTTTCAGAGAAAAGATGCTTTTGAAAAAGAAAAACTTTATTTCTTGTTCAAGAAAAATGAGTATCAAGTTTATATTCTATTCAAAATAAGGCAAAGTTATTAGTCAAAAATTCAAAAAGATAAAAATTCTTTGTTAATCACAAACAATAACTTATTTTGAAAAAATAAAAGAGTAATAAAAATAAAAAAAGTTTAAAAATATTTATTGATAAAAAAAAAAAAAAAAAAAAAAACACTCGACACAGGCCGAGACTTTCGACCGACACGCATCGCTAAAAATTTCCTTGTCGCAAAGGCCTAATATATGCACTTTTAATTGACTTTTTGTGATCATAAAAATGAATTGAATGGTTCATTATTTGAAACAAGTGTGAAGTCACAAGACCTTATGTGTGGTATCAATTATTCCTGCTTATGGATATGATAATTCAATTTATTTTAAAATCTGATTAACTTTTATAATGTTATAATATAAAAAAATTATTTTTATATTTTTGATTTGTGAATAAAAAGCTTGCGTGTCCATATTTTTCCCCATATTTTATTTTATTATTTCTGAAATGTGACTTTCAATAATTAAAATTAATCGGTCTAATTTTTTTTCTTATTTAGGTGAAGCAGGTATTAATCTCCTGATAAGATTATTTGTCAGATGTCTTTTTTTGACTTCCAGGAATTATCATAACTAAGTGGATATTTTTGAAAGAAAGATTATGTTCAAAACAAGAAAAAATTACAAACTGTCTTTTCAACCACAGATTTGGATATTTGAAATATGTTGCATTTTTTTTGTGACATCATTTTTAATTTGAATAAAGAGAAAATCAAAAACGAATCTTCTTATTTTGATATATAAAATAAAATAGTTCTGAGAATCTGATTTCATTATTCAATATTTTTTTATCAAAGAAAACAGTGAAGACTGTTAAAAAAGGTTTGATCCTTTTTTCAAAATGAAAAAAGAAAAGAAAAATAAATAAGAATGAATCAAATTTTTGTTTTATCTTTTCTGACACTAACGAATAATTAAAACAAAAAATCGCAAAGATAAACATATTAACAAAGAAAAATTTAATTGCATGGAGTTTGAAATCGATCGGTATCCAAAAAATAATCGGGATCGAATATTTATGGCTCTCAAGAGCACTTTTAGAAAAAATAAATAATAGGAAACCTTCTTTAAACTTTTATATATTATTCCTGAAAATGTTTTTTTTTTTTTTAGTTTTTGTGTAAAGATTTGGCATTTTTTGTTTTATTTTCCAAAGTCAAAGGCTTGCTCATTTTTCTACGAGCTTTTTCTTTTGAGCGTTCCGAGTGTTGTTATTGTTATTAAACTTCTCTTGGGTACAGATATCGCATGAAATACCTGACATCGCAAAAAAAACTGGACAAGATCGATATCTCAATAACTGCAAAAAGAAAAATTCTGTAAATTTTCCTCAAAATATATCTCATCAATGCACACTCATGTGACATCAAAGACTTTCAGGACAGCTTATGTTGAGCTCAGAAAAAATAATTTTGATAATCTCGGAAAAATAGGATTTTGAGTTTCTCCGAGATTTTAAAAATAATTTTCTCTGAGCACAAATGAAGCTGTTTTGAAAGTCTCGTTTATCAATTGAGTTTGTATTGATGAGATGTATTTTGTAGAGAATTGTCAGAATTATTCCTCTTGCAGTTATTGTGAAATTGATTTTGTCCGGTATTTTATGTGATATCTGTTACAGATCCAGATGACTTATCTTTTGAAACAGTTTTGATTTCGCTTTCATTGATATTTAAAGTGTAATATCCAAACTTTCCGATGATGCAAAAATTATTCTTATGTTCTGCAATGGTCCATTTGTAATTTATTCATCTGATTGAACTTTGTTAACATTTTTCCTTCCTTATTATAATAATAATTATAATTATTATATTAATTGAGCATATTTGCAAATATATCTCTCATTTATTTTTCAATTGCTTTTTAAGTTTTTTTTGTCATTCCATTTATCTTTAAGTTTCGAATTTTTCAAATTTTTTTTGAGTAATTGACTTCTGTGCAATTTTCGTATCAATTTGGAAAAAATCAGAAAGTCTTCTCTTGCATTAATTTAATTTTCCCCCAATTTTTATTTGACTGCTTGGAAAAAAAAGTCCATTTCATCAGGGAAAAAATAAAAAAAGCAGAGTCCTTATGAACTGGCATTGAAACCATTTGCACAATTGCATTTTTTTATGATAATTTGTTTCATCTTTGAACTCTTCATATTTAAAATTGTTGTGAATAACCTTTATCACAAAAGATAATGATGTAAATTATCTCAAGAATCAAAATTAATAATTGATCACAACCAATAAAAATAACAAAAATTACAAATTGGTAGAATAAAAATTACACATTAAAATTTCCACAGCCACTTCTTCATTGACCGTCTTCATTTCCCAGTAGCCTTTCTTTTTCAAGATGTTTTCTTCTTCTAATGTAACAAAGAATTATAAATGCTAAAAAAACTATCACAAAAACTCCTCCAACAGCTCCTCCGATTATCCATCCAATATGTGAACTTTTGACCGGAGTAACAACAGAAGGATCCTTCTTTTTTGGCGGCTTTGGAATAGGAGGAACAGTCGGAATATCTGCACAGCTTCCATCAAAAGATAAATAAAAACCATTATTGCAGTGACTGAATGTGCAATCGGTGCTCCACTGACCATTAGTACACTTTCTCCCATACACAGAGTTTGAAGAAGAAGCAGCTCCAGTGCTTTGCTTTGCACATGAATAGTTATATTTGGAAAAATTGCATTTTGAAAAGTCTTCATCATATTGTTCATTATTCGATTGTGCAACTATCTGTGCTGGGTTGCATTCGGAATCATCTTTCACTTCCCAATTATCGTAGCATTTCTGGAAAATTTTATTCGTTCTAATTACTTCAATTACAGAAAAGTAATCTTCTTTTGATAAGAACAAAGCCGGATTTGGATACAGCGGAAAAACTTCATCAGGCTCAATAATGAGAAATTCAAGTTCTTTTTCTGAAGTCTCTTTCACAAATGAATAAGATGTAAGCATAACATATCGCAATATTGTTCCACTACGAGGGAATGGTGAAGGAATATCATTTGAAGCTTTATTCAAAGTTGAATTTGTTTGATTTCTTATGAATTGTTGAGGCAATGTACGAATTGAATGCCAACTTGACCGTGAATAAGTTTGCGTTTTTCTAGCAATCCGATCTTTTTGGACAGAATCAGAATCAATCACACTTCCTGCAGCAAATGAAGCCACGTCAAATGGAATTTTTTCATTCTTTTTTATAGATTTATTTTCGTTAACCATTGAATTTGAACATTTGTTAATTTCTTCATTATCAAGTATTGAACCGCCTAGTCCAACAACTTTTGCCAAATGCAATTGAGCTGCATGCTTCACAAATTGAGCACAAGTTGATCCACACTCTCCATCGCTCACAATTACAACATCACTTGGAGTAAATATTCGCTGTGTTTCGAGAAGTGACGCAGGTAAAAAGTCTTCTTTGTAATATCCCCAAAATCTGTCGAAATTGATGCTAAAAGAAGAGGACCAAAGTTGAGAGCGGTAAGTATTTTTCTGAGAATGAATCAAATTTTTATGAAGTTGATCATTATGAATAGAATAATTCTCCAGCGCAATATAATGAGCATCTGTGTTCATCTGTGAAAAACTTGGAATTTCAGTTTTCACTTCCTTCATCGGTAAATCTCCGATATCATCAATTTGTTTCAATGTGTTGTAGTCAACAATCCATTCATATCCATCTGCGCTATTCATTGGACGAAGGAGATGTGTTGCAGATGAATTAACATATTTCATCTTTGCATTAACTGGGAAGCTTCCTGGGAATATTACCTGCGTCAAAAGAGAGCCAAGCATCACAAGTCCTCCGCCATTTCCTCTAACATCAATTACCATTTTGTATTTTTGTGCAAATGCTTCCTCCACAGCACTCACAGCATCTGATATCCACTGCGATAGCTGCTCGTCAGTCGACACGGAAAATGTAACAATATGAAGATAAACAATTCTCCAAGCAGGAACTGAAAATGCAACGATGTTACTTCCCTTTGACAAGATTTTGATAGATGGTAAAGAACGAGATGATCTTTGTTCACTCTTTTCTGGCTGACTGTCAGATGAAGTCCCAAAAACCTTCATAATAAATTCTCTATCTTTTATAAATTCGTCAATCCATTCTGGTTCTTCATTTTGCTTTGATCGATTCGAACCATTTGCTGCTTCTTGATACAATGCATTGCTAACTTTATCTCTTTCTTGTTCAAGCCAAATTCTTCTTTTTGTGTTTATATCTGGAGACAAATCTAAGTCAAATGTAATTCTCCGTTTGAAAGTTCGATCCTTCTTCAAAAGCTTGTAAACTTTGCAGAAAACAGCATCGCCAGAGTGACCTTCAAGAACGCGCTGATACTTTATTGTATCACGAACAAAATTTGGAACTTTTCGAAGTAAAGAAAGCCATTTTCTGAGTTTTTGGTAGAAATGAATAAAGAAGCTTGCTTTTCGATTAGAAGAAATTTTATATTCATCATGCTGCTCGAAATTGCTCTTGTAATCTCTTTCTTTTGCTTCATTTAAAATTTCAGCTTTGCTTTTAAAACTTTCAATTGCTCCATTATCACTTTTCGATATCAATGGGCACATTTGAAGCATCTCTTCGGAGCTCTTTATATCTTTCATTGACCAGCCATACCACGGAAGTTCCACAACTTGTTCTTGTCCGTATTCATCATCCACTGTAACAAATATATTTTCCTCAGGCAAAATTGTCTGTGAAGGCCTTCTGACCGTTAGCAAACTTTGAAGCCCAAAATTTAATCTAGCAGCAGGAGTTCGCGAAAATGAAATGTATTTCTCGCACCAGCGAGAAATCGTAACTTCTGGTTTTTCTTCTTTCACATCATCAATTCCATCCATTTTAATATGTTTGATTTGCTTGTTGGTGATATCAATATTTTTCTCCTTTACAAATTTTTGTGTGGCGGCTGGTTGAAGTGATTTTGTTGCAACTACAGAAATATGTTGGATCTCATTTTCATTGCTAACTTCAAATTTAAAATGATATGGTAAGACAAATGCAAATAGTGTTGAGCAAGGAAATTCATAAGATGTATGAGCATCTTTCATCTCTCCAAGTGTATCTGCAATCTTTTGGTGAAATTGCAATCCATTTGAAAATGAAGTAGCAGAAATCTCATCAAGACGTTTCAGGATATCAATTGATGTTTTTTCAAAAGGCGATGGAGGAGATAGCATTGTGTCCCTATACGCATATCCTTCAAAGTATTGCTTGATGATATTGATTGTCAAAGATGAAGGTTCATCAGTTGTGTTAAACTTTTGTTACATAAACAAAAAAAGTGATCAACATAAAATAAAATAACTATGAAAAAATTGTTTCAAACCGGAAGATTAGAAAGGCAATCAACAATTGACTCTCTTGTAATAAGTGTTGATTTTGCGAAATTGCATGCGTCATCGCAACGAACAAATAAAAGAAAATAAAGAGTCAAAATACTTGTGATGTGAAAGCCCATCGATCGTGTTTTGAACGAAAATTTTGGAAAAGTTTAAAAATAAAATGGGCTGTTTGCAAATTTGCGCAACTTATCTATATACAACATGTGGAGTATTATGTACCATTTAACAAATAAGAAAGCGAAAAGCTTTATTTGTTATGGGAATTCTTTATTGAATATTTCCAAATGCAGACAACTGTAACAATTCGGAGGAATGCTAACATTGAGCGTCGTTATGCAGCAATGAAGAAGCAGGTTTTTGAATGGATTGATACATTTAGTGATTCTTTCGAACCTGATGTTGCATCAAGATTGAAGAATCGGGACACTTTTTTTGAAGAATTAGAAAGCGGATTGGTGCTTTATAGGATATTTAAAATTATTAACCGACAGATTTTTAATGTGTAGTACTTGGATTATTTAATATTATGTAAAAGTTTATTTTATTTTATTTATTTAGTCATCTGTAGAAAGACGCCTTCATCGAGATCCAAGGCAATGTAGCAGGAATAAATTTTTCTGCAGAGAAAATCTTTCTGTTATTTTAGATTCGGTAATTTCATTTTGTGGATTAAGAGTTTGCTGCGAGAATTTTCATTTCGAAGCATCTGAAAATTTCCATAAATTTTTCTTTTCTCAGCTTGACATATCATCTCAAGATTTTTTGGATTGGAAAAATTATCCAAGAATTATTTTATTCCTCTTTGAATGTGGAAGGGTTTTGTGTTCAGGGAATTTTATTGCTCCAGGTGATGGAAAATTGCATTCATTTTCAGCAACCAATACTAGAGAAGTTACAAGAGAAGAAGAAAATCTTGCTAGAAGAGAGCTCGCAGGATCAACGTTTGAGAACGACATCAATTCAACCACATACTTGACAAGCGAATCGGAGCAGGATGACATTATTAGAAGAATGAAAGAAGAGCAAAGTGGTGAGTCAAAATCTAAATCTGAATCTGAATCAGAATCAAAACAAGAACCAGAACCAGAATTGCCTCCTTATTCATCGTCTTCAACTACACCGTCAAGTTCAACGGATCATTGCGAAGAGGAGGAAGAAGTGAAAATGAAGGCCTGCCTACCTTCAATGCATCAACAGCCTGCAAAAGAAGAAAGAAAGAAAGATCCAGAAATCAGCAAAGAAGCGGAAGCGATGTGGCGTCAGCTTTCAGTTGAAAAAGTGACTGAAAAAATTAGACTGGAAGCGTATTTTCAATATGAAGCAAGAAAAAAGGTTTAAAATTGCATTTTTTCAGCAAATTGGATGTATTTTGATCAAAATCGAATTATTATTTTATTTCACCATTAAAATAAAACAGGAAACTGGAAGAAGCGAAAGCACTCACGAAGAAAAGCTGGACGACTGGACGACTGCAGAATGGATTGTTCTTTCTCGCCTCATACAAGAAATTAAAAGTGCTGTAAATGGTTTTGAGAGTCGCTTGGAATGCGAACACCAAGTGCTCACAGGAGAAATAACTGAAGATTTGTCAATGGAACAGTTGAAAATTATGTTCACTATTGAACGAGGGCACTTGATGGAGTTTGTCTAAAAAAAAGCCGTTGAATTTCATAGATAAATAGCCTATTTGATGAAGATTGAGATTTTGAACTAAAATTACAATAATTACCAAACAAAATTGGTAATTTATTTTTTAACAGCAATCATATGCATTAAAGATATATTTTGAAAATTTTTTAAACATTTATTCTGGTCTAATTTGTTTAATTGTTTTGACTTATAAAGTCAATGTTCACCAATGAATATTTCTGAAAATATTTTGTTTGTTTTTTCATTAATTCATTGTTTTTTCAAGGAAGTGTTTATGTATTCAATAACCTTTTGCTTTTTTTTCTTTAATTTTTGATAAAAGAAGACGCAATCAACTCTTATAAGAAAACACTAACTTCTTCCAAAAATTATCAAAAATCGTATCAAACTGATGTTTTTCATTTTATGTTCCAATTTAGAAAAATAATTCATATTTAAGTGAGAAGAGAATTTGTTTATTGGAATATTCGAAATATCAAAATAAAATAATGATCCAATCACATCTTGCGTTTTAACGCATTTTTTTTTTTTTTATGTGCATATAATAAGAATTTCATATCTTCAATTCTTCTTTTATAACCTGATCAAAAATCTTATGGTAAGAAATAGATCTGTGGAAATAGATTTTTGATTATGGCGTCTTCTTCTTCATTTACGGAAAATATAGAAACTGCTAAACCATATGAAATATCTAGTGAAGGATCTATAGAACTTAAACAAGAGATTTTTCCTTTTAAAGACCTGAAATTGATGTCTTATTCATACAGAGCACCGGCTCCAAAAGGAATAATATTTTTTTCACATGGCATGATTTTTTGTTTATTAGATAGATAAATCATTTGGATGTTGCAATTAATCAGGGCTTATGGAACACACTAGAGCTGAACAAGTTACAATAGATATGTTTGGACGTAATCGTTTCAGTGTATTCGCTCTTGATCTTCCAGGTAATTGATATGCCTTAAATCTTATCTATTTTAAAGAAGAGTATTAATTGTTATTGTTGGAAGGTCATGGTCTATCAACAACTGGGGATCCTTCTGGGGAAATTCCTGACTTTATGAAGGCCATTGATGCTTGGGTGGACTATATCAACGACATTTCATCAGAGCAATTTCATAAACCAGTTCCAAAATTTTGGTTTGGACATTCTCTTGGTGCAACTGTTGGAATCCTAGTATCTCGAAGAACAAAAAGTTTTATTAACATGAATATTTTAACACATTTATAAATTTTTAAATGCGCTTATTTGGGATATATTTGACGCAGATATTTTACGAGGTTCAATTTTATCAGCACCAACAGTTTATGTCAACGTGAATTGGTTCGCTTTGACAGCTATAACGTATGCTTTTAAAATTAATTTTTTTCAAAAAAAAAAATCATTTTTAAATATATTAGACCATTGAGTTGGATGTTTCCATCAATGGCCGTTCAAAAATTGGACAGAACTGCACTGGCACATGATCAATCCGTCAGTATGCTTTTTGAAAAATTTTTTATGCGAAATAAGAAACAACAATGGAAAAACTTTCAATTTTTTTTTGACAATTAAATTTGAAATGGAATTGAATGAATCACATTGCAATTTTCAGAAGCTCGTGCAGAAGCAGATCCTTTGTGCGGGCAGAAGCCTGTCACAGCTCGAACAGGAAGACAAATAAAACTTGTATGCGATTTTTAAAAAGGATTGAAAAGGATAAAAATATATTTTTTGTTCTTTTTTTTTTGTTCTATTTTCTTTTTTTATTTTTTTTTAAAATACTTTTTGAATTTAAATCTGTTTCTTGTTAAAAAATATTTTGATTTTTCTTTTTTTTTTTTTTTTTTTTTCTTTTTTCTTTTTTTTTTCTGTTTATCCAAACAAATCTTCAGGCAACAGATGAGATTCAAAATCATTTTGACCAAGATGACTATCCATATTTATTATTGCACGGTGAAGCAGACACAATAAGTTTGCAGAGAATTTACATCCACTTTGAAAACATAAAATTTTGATATTTCTTTTCTTTTCTTTTCTTTTCTTTTCTTTTCTTTTCTTTTCTTTTCTTTTTCTTTCTTTTCTTTCTTTCTTTCTTTCTTCTTCTTCTTCTTCTTTTATTTATTAATTTATTAATTTATTTATTTGATGCTATTTGTGAAATATGTCCATCATTTCTTTCGCCTGTTCAACAAACTATCAGCTCCGAAAAAGAATTCAGAATTGTTTTTTGCAAAGAGCACTTCAAAAGACAAGAAGCTGCACATCTTCCCTGGATGCTATCACGAAATACACAACGAGCCGTGCAGAGATGTATGAAAAAGAAATGAATGAATGAAAAGAAGGAAGGAAAAAGAAAAGAAAAGAAAAGAAAAGAAACAATATTTTCTTCACTTTTTTATCATTCATGTTCTTTAAAGAAAAATTTATTTTTTAGTGTTCATCGTTAAAACTTTTCAATTCTTTTTTTTTTTATCCATCTTTATTTCATTTCCTATTAACTTCAAATCGCAACGATTTTTCCTTTACTTGTTCAGGAATGCTATAAATTGATACTTGACTGGCTGACTCCAAGACTTGAAATAATTACTGAGCCTTCACATGCAGTTTAGAAAGAATTGGATTTCTTATTTTTTTAATCTAAAACAAAAAATCACTTATCAGAAATATGTTTTATTGGAAGTGGTTTTGTTTGATTCAGAATGTGTTTATCAATTGCTCATGAAGAATTTGTTAGGCTTTTTCTGTTTTTCTTTTGGCGAATAAAATGTTAGTTTTCTTTTGAGAACGGAAAGATTTCATATTTTCAATCTTTTTTTTTTAACTGTATTTTTTCATCCATTTTTCTCATTCCAAATTTTAAAGAAAAATCGCAAAAAAGTGTCATTTTTAATATTTCTTTGTTGGATTGCAAGAAATCAATGCAAATAAGGAAACAGTTGTTCTGTGATGTGTTCGAATAGTTGTTTTTTTGCAGTGAAAGCTGCTCAAAACTTAAAAACAAAAATGTTCATTTGCTGAAAATGAAATCGAAAAATGAAGATGACATAAACATTTTTCTTTGGTTTCACACAAATTAAGACCAAAGTGTTTTTAAAAAAGGATGCTCAATCATTTTTTCAGTAATATATCTTATCAAACAAAGCTTCCAATCAACAAACAACAACAAAAATAAAAACAAAACAAAACAAAACAAAAATTAACTTTTAAAAAATACCCAACCCCCAATCCTTCTATCTCGCCTTCTCCGGCATCCACACGTCCTTAAACCCGTTCCTCTTATGCAATACATCGCTCCTCCTCTTCTGGTACCTCTCCACGCAGCTCATCATCACCATCCACTTCGTCTGCTCCCACGCCATCGTCATCCACTCCCACTCTGCCCTGTCCACACACTCACACACAAACGCCATGCAAAAACAGGCGCCTTGTCTAACAGCCATTGCCTCGTGGTTTTGCAGGCACATCACATCTCTCTTCACACGGGCAAGCAGAATGCAAGAGGGAGAGTTGAAGGGGGGAGGAGGGAATGAGGCTGAGGTGGTTAAAGAGGAAGGGGTGCTGCGGGAGGAGGTAGGAGAACGCATGGGGGAGGAGAGGCGGCGAGAGGAAAAGCGGGTGGAGATGGGGGAAGAGGAGACATAAGAGGGAGAGGAAGAAGAAGAAGAAGAAGAAGAAGATGATGACAATGATGAAATAGAAGGTGAACCAATTATTCTTTGAGAAAATAAGGAGTTGTATGAAGAAGAAGAAGAAGAAGAAGAAGTTGGTGAAGATTTTGGAGAAGCGAAGTGTCTTGGAGAAGAAGGTCTTGAATGCTGATTGTGAGGTGGCGACTGCTGCATTGCAAAGCCAGCATAACCAGCATAACCAGCATTGCTTGCTTTGCCTGCTATGCCTGCTTTGCCATTGAATTTGGTGTTTGACTGAAGTGTCTGAAATGGGAAAGAATGCGAGGCGATTGAGATGAAATGAGGGAAAAGATGCAGCCAGCCGAGCAAAAAGGAGTCTTTTTGTTGTTCGGCTTCTGGCTGGATGAGGAGAAAGTTGCTGGTCTGGTCAGAAAGTGCTGGGGAAAAGCCGTAAATGGACGAAGGCGAGGCAGAAGGCGAAACGAAAGAGGAAGAGGAGGAGAAAGTGGAGGAAGAAATGGAATTCAAAGAGAAATTGGAGGCGGTTGAAGATTGAGGCGGAAGGGGAACTTTCACTTTTCTCGCTCGTTCTGACTGGCTAACGTGCAAATCGAGCATCAGGCGGATCAGTTCAATGAGAGTGGAGACGAGGAGAAGAGAAGGTGAAGGCAAAGAAGAGAGGAAGGAAGAAGGAGAAAGAGAACTGATTGAATGCCAGGATTGTATTCGAGGAAGATCGGAAGGGGAAGAAGAAGAAGATGACGAAGAAGAAACAGAAGAAGGAGAACGAATTGCCTGTGAAAAGCAATCAGAACCTGAAAGTTCACTCTTTCTTTTCAACGTTCCTTCTCCTTCATCTCCTTCATCTCCTTCTCCTCTTACTTCTCTTTCTTCTCTTTCTTCTCTCTCTTCTCTCTCTTTCCTCCTCTTCTCCCTCCTCTTCTCCTCTTCCTCTTCTTTCAGTGTCCATTCGAAGATGGCTGAGCAGAAGGCTAATATCATCCTTTCAGCTGAACAGGCAACTGGATAGCCTTTGCAGTGATGTCGAGCATTAAGCAGAGAAGTAAGGAGAGGATAGAGACAAATAGAGAAGAAGGAGGAATATGGTTGAGGAGAGGAAGAGGAAGAGGAAGAGGAAGAAGAAGATGATGATGCAGTCGTTTCTTCATCCTCTGAATTCGAACTCTCATCTACATCATCTTGCTCCTCCCCTCCACTTTCTCTCTGCTTCACGATCTTTTTCGCTTTGCCTTCAGGAAGAACCAGAAGTTCCAAGTGATTCTTCAACAGAACATTCAGAGCAGCTTCGATTTTGCCGAGTGCTTTGTCCACTTCGTCAGCGCTCATTGAAGAAGAGCAGGTGATGAAGAGAGAGGTGGAGGAGAATGAAGAAGAAGAAATGGAAGAAGAAGAAGAAGAAGAGGAAGAAGAAGAAGAAGAGGAGGAGGAGGAAGAAGAAGATGTTGAAGAAGATGAAAACGGAACAAACAAATCAGGTTTGTTGTTTTCGTCTTCGATGAATGTTGAGGCGATTTTGAGAAGAGGGTCTGAAATGGCAGTGTTGATGAAGGACAAAATGGTGGAGGCAGAGAGCAAAGTGGAAGAAGTCGAAGAGAGAAGAGAAAGGAGTGAGGATGCTTCGGTATCTTCTTCTTCTTCTGAATTTGCAAATTTTCCATCTTCTTCCTTTTCTGTTTTTTCTTCTGCCTTTTCTTCTTCTATGCTGTTTGAAGAAGAAGAAGAAGAAGAAGAAGAAGGTTCTGATGAATCATGTAAAGAAGGAGCATCCAAAAGAGAAGCAATACTCAAACCAGAATCCAATTTTGCTTTATTTATTTCTCTTCTTTTGTCAATCATTTCTTCTTCTTCCACTTTCTTTTCTTCTTTTTCTTCTTCCTTTTCATTTTTCTTCTCTTTCCCATCTTTCCCATTAACTACAACTTTTGTTTGTTTGCTCATTCCCAATTCATTTTTATTCACGTTCCCTGTTTTAACTTCATTTTCTATGCTTCTCTTTCTCCTTCTCTCCCTCTCCTGCGCAATAACTCTTTCCAATCCATCTTGCATTTTTTGCTCCTTCTCCCTTTCTTTCACCGCTTCTTCTTCATTCTTCTTCATTTGCCGGCTTCTTCTTTCTTTTTCTCTCGCTTCAAAGACAACTGCCCGCTCATATCGCTCTATTTTCCTTTCTTCTCTTTCTTTTTTGATGAATTTTGGTTTTTCTTTTATTTCTTTTATTTCTTTTATTTCTTTTATTCCATTTATTCCATTTATTCCTTTGAAATCTTTTTCTTTATTAAATTCTTTTAATTCTTTTCTTTCTCCTCTTTCTCCTCTTTCTTCCTCAATTTGTGCTGAACTGCTCAAAATCTTCTCAATTTCTTCTTTTTCTTCTCTTTCCACTTCACTTCTGCTGAAAACATCTGAAAAAGTTGTACTTTGCGGAATGCAATCAAAACATTGCTCATAAAAGCTTTTTTCAATTTTTTTATTTCTTTCTTCTTTTTCTTTCTCTTCTTCTTCTTCTTCTTCTTCTTCTTCTTCTTCTTCTTCTTCTTCTTCTTCTTCTTCTTCTTCTTCTTCTTTTCTCTCTTTTTCAAACTCAATTTCTTTATCTTCAATATCTTCCATTACAAAACAAGATTCCTTTTGTTTCGGCTTTTCTGTTTCATTTGTGTCAAGCAAAGAAAAAATCGAATTCTTTCTTTCTTCTTCTTTATCTTTTCTTTTATCAGTTTGTAACAAAATCCCTTCAAAATTCTCTTTTTCTGTTTTGTCATTCAATTTTTCAGCTTCCAATGAAGATATCTTCGTTTCCTTTGTTTCTTCTTCTATTTTTATGCTTTTTTCTGAATCTCCTTCAAACTTATCAGGAAACCGATTATTATCAGTAGAACGTGGAGTTAATAACATTTCATCATCATCATTTTCTTCTTCTTCTTCTTCTTTCTCTTTCTCTTCCTTCTCTTCTTCTTTGATTTTATCTTCTTTAGATAAATTGTTCCGCTTTTCAAAATCTTCATCATCTTCTCTTTCTTCCTCTTTCTTCTCTTCTTCTCTTTTTTCCTCTTTCCTTTCTTCCTCTTCTTTGTCTTCTTCTTGTGCAATTTTACCTTCATCATCCTTTTTATTCTCATCTTCTTTTCCATTCTTTTCAAATCTTTTGTTCCTTTCTTCATTCTCTTCCTTCTCTTCATCATTTTCTTTCTTAATTTCCCTTCTTTCCCCATCAGAATTATCACAAATTTCAACTTCTTTCTTTTTATTTATCTCTTTTTCTGCTTCGCTTTGGCTTTGCTTCCATTCCAACTGCTTTTGAAAGGCTTTTATTCTGTCGGCCATACAAATAAGCTCCTTCTTCTTCTCCTTCTTTGCAATTGGTGAATCTTTTGATTGTGCTTCATTTTGCATAAACAAATTTTCTTTCTCTCTTTCTTTTTCTTTTTCTTTCTCTCTTTCTCTTTCTCTTTCTTTCTCTCTTTCTCTTTCTCTTTCTTTCTCTCTTTCTCTTTCCCTTTCTTTTTCAATGATACTCATCTTTTCTTTATTTCGCTTCCTTTCTTCTTCTTCTTCTTCTTCTTCCTCTTCTGCTTGTTTTGAAGATATCTCTTCTTCTTTATTCTGAGGCGAAGAAGCTAAAGAAAGCAAAGCATCTTCTGATTGATTGTTTGATGAATCCGAACTATCTTCCAATGAAAAGGCTGTTGATTTTTGTGGTTTTTTGATTGATGATGAAGTTAACAAAGAATGCGAAGACAGTACATTAGCTGAAGTCGCAGGAGCTGAACGAACAGAAGAAGAAGAAGAAGAAGAGGAGGAGGAGGAGGAGGAAGAGGAGGAAGAGAAGAAGGAAGAGGAAGAAAAAGAAAAAGAAGAAGAAGAAGAAGAGGAAGAGGAAGAGGAAGAAGAGGAAGAAGATGATGTTGAAGATGTTGCAGGTGAAGTTGGAGTGAGTGGCTGTGCATAAGCGCCAGCAAGTCTTCTTCTCGAGTGGCTGCTGAACGAATTGATAGGTTTCCCTCTAATTGGCGATGTTGGAATCTGAATGGGAGAGAAAGCAACAGAAGAAGAAGAAGAAGAAGAAGAAGAAGAAGCGGGGGAAATGAGAAGAGGGGAAGGCGTGTTTCGATGTGAGGAGGAAGAGGAAGAGGAAGAGGAAGAGGAAGAAGGAGAAGGAGATGATGATGATGAGGAGGAGGAGGAAGGGGAAGGGGATATTGAAGAAGTAGAAGAGAGAGAAGAAGAAGAGGTTGTCGTTGGTGATGGCGATGATGCAAAAGATGATGATGAATGTGGAGGGGATGAAGAAGAAGAAGAAGAAGATGATGATGGAGATGGAATTTGCTTATAACGAGTGCGCGGAGGAGGTGAAGACATAGCAGCAGCAGCAGAAGAAGAAGAAGAGAGTGATGAATTTGATGAAAGAGTTGATGATGCCAATGAACTCGTTGTTGAATGAGGAGGTGAAGAAGAGGCGGATGATGAAGAATCCTTTGCTGAAGAAGAAGAAGAAGAAGAAGAAGTTGATGCTGATGTTGATGATGATGATGCTGTTGTTGTTGTTGTTGATTTTGATGAAGGAGACAGAAGTGGCTTTCGGCGTGTGGACAAAGAAGGCGAAATTGGAGGGCGATGAGAAGGAGAAAGAGGAGGGATTCTTCTGTGTGATGTGGGAGTGGGCAAATGAGATGGCAAATGAGTTGGAGAAGAGGAAGAAGAGGAAGAAGAGGAAGAAGAGGAGGAGGATGAAGAGGAAGATTTAGAAGACGGAGATGATGGAGTGGATAAACGACGTGTAGTAGTTGCAGTGGCAGAAGAAGAAAAAGAAGAATGTGATGATGATGATGGTGATGATGGTGATGTGTTTGCATCAGCCATTCCTTTTTTCTTCAGAAGTTGCTGCCTCTTCCACAAGGGCAGAGTGTCAAAGACAGACGTTGCAGAAGCAGACGAAGGTGAAGTGGGAGGAAGTGGCACAGATGAGCACGATGAAGAAGGAGAAGGAGAAGGAGAAAGAGAAGAGGAAGAGGATGAAGAGGAAAGTGGAGGAGGAGAAGAAGAAGTTAAGGAGTGATGGATTGTTGGAGGAGAAGAAGTAGAAGTAGAAGAGGAAGAAGCAGAAGCATAAGAGGAAGAGGGTGAAGAAGAAGAAGAAGAAGGTCGAGATCTTTTTGCTTCAGGCGATGAAGCAGTTCCAGAAAGAGAAAGTTTGCGTGCTGAACGAAAAACAGGAGATCCGGTTGATGCTGTTGAGGAAGTCGAAGCAGGAGGAGACAAAGAAGAGGAAGGACAGGAAGAAGAAGAAGAAGAAGAAGAAGAAGAAGAAGAAGAAGAAGAATGAGGCATTGCATTAAATGAATGAGAACTTCCTGTTGAAGAAGAATCTTCACCATCTATTATTAGTCTCTTGATAATATCAATTTGCTTGAAAATCTCTTCTTTTTCTGTGTTAAGCAGCCGAGCGATGTTTGAAGGAATGGACGATTGCATAATGTCCTCAGCTCTTTCGGGCCACAGCGTGTGAAACACCCAAAACGCATGACGTCCAGTTGTTCGAACTTCTGGATCAGCATCAACAACAATAGCGCGGATGCTCTGTTCCAACAGAATAATATGCCTTTCTGACAATGAAGTTTGTGCAAGATACACTTTTGGATAACTTTCTACTCCTTCAGTTTCGTGAATAAGTTGGGAAATTAAAATAAAGAGGATATATTCAGCGCATCTTTGTCTAACATTAGTTGACATTCCCTTTGCAGAGCATGCGTTTGCAATATGCGGAAGAGATTTATTACATGAACAATTTCTCAGAAAAGACAGCATGCACCTATTTCCACAATCCTTCAGAACCAAATTTGTTGAACCAAGAAGTTTTATCACATCATCCATAAAATACTCCAGGATATTGTCGAATTTTCCTTGTGCGCATGCAGCCATGTCAACCATTGTTTGCCCAAGTTCCTTGATGAGAGAGGATCGAGTGTCAGTAAATTGCTTGGAAATGTGTCGATGAAGAGCCCCGCTCATCCATTTGATAAACAAAGAGTGTTGACAGCATCCTCCAAGCGCTAAGCCATGTAACTCCTTTATTGCATCGAGTCTTTCTTTCCAATTCCCGTCTGTTATTGATACTGAATCGAGGATTATAGAAATATGATCTAAACTCTGTTCGAGTGATTTTTCTGAGGTAAAGTGAAATGGTCTGGCTCCACAAGCAATGGGAGTCGACTGAAGAAATAAACCTGTCCCCGTTCGTAAAGCTGCAAATGATAAGCTCATTTATTCAGTTGAGTATCAACGAAAAATCAACTGGACAAAAAATATTATGTGGAACATTCTTTTATTAAAAAGTAATTAAAAGATCAATATTTAAATTTATTTATTAAGCACAATAATTGAATCGTCATCATGGAATATTCTTTCATAATTACCCTTTATTAAACACAATAATTATGCTATTCTGGATTTTGGCTTTGTTCGGATGTCTACAGAAATTTCTTCCAAACAACGAAGCATTTAGTCATGTATTTGTTTTTTGTCGTCAATATAGATCTCCTTTACTTCACTCGCCTTTACGAATTTCTCATTTCGGAACAACGAATCAATCACTAGCCGATCGTGGACTTTTGTCTGAAAATTCAACAATAACTGTAGAATCAATTCTTGGAAATGCAAATATAGTACAGAAACCTTCAAAGAAAGCAAATTTTAACGGAACAATTGGAGTTATTATCCAACCAGAATCAAAAGGCTTTGAATTCTCCCTTATAGCAATAAAAAAGCTGGACTATATTTTTCCCAATTGGTACACTGTCAAGTTTGTTTTTAAAATATTTTTATTTATCATTATGTGCTTTCTAAGTTTGGATGAAGATGTGGAAGTTTATGCTGATAAATCTTTGAATTCGTCTTGGGTCAGTGCAGTAAAAACTGCAAGCGAAAATTTAAAAGAATCGAAAGACTCAACACTTGTTATTCCGTCCTTTTCTTTTACCGGTTGGTCTCAGTGGGATCTTCAAGAATTTTTGCATGTGAAAGGAAATGTGAAAGAGTTTATAAATCTTGTTCTTGTTGAATGCGAGTATGTGCATTTGTTATAATTGCTTTTCTGTGAATTATAATATTCTATTTTATTCATTTTGCTTATTTTATTATTTCAGATCCAAAAAATATGATGGAATTTTGCTTAATTTTGACACATTACATTCAGAGACAATCAGAATGACACAAGACAAACAAGCTATTGGAAAGTGGGCTCGTTCATTGCATGCTTTTATTCGTCAGATTAGTCAAGAACTGAAAAAGCGTTCATTAAAATTATTTGTCACAACTACACCTCTGACTGTTTCATTAGGCAATGTTTACTTGATTCCTCCATCGTTGATGCTTACAACATTAAATGAAAAATTGATTGATGGAGTCATAATAGTTGGAAAAGAGAAAAGGAAATGGTTTGGCTATTCAAGTTGTAATTGAATTTACGTTTTATTTTATCTTTTTCAAATAAAAATCTTTTTTTTTTTGATAAATTAAAATTAAAATATAAATAAAAATATTTTTATGATTTGTTTCATCATTCTTTGTTAGTACACGAAGCTGCAATTACACTCCACGATTCATCGACACTTCTTTGTCGCAAATTTTGACGCATTTCCCAGAATTGGGGCAAGAATTACCAAATGCATTTTCTTCAAGTTCTTTTCGAAAGAATCTTATCCAGCCAGACGAGCAAATTTCAAGTGAAATGAAAAAGACAGTGCTTCCAAACATATTCGTTTCACTGTCAACAATTGGAAACGAAATATTAGACGGAAGATATAAGTGTGCTTTATTTTTCTTTCTTTTTCCTTTTTTTTTTATTCAACTGACAATATTTCTTTTTTATTAAAAATATTTATATTCAATTATTAACCAAACTTTCTTTGCCTTCTAAATATCCATTTTTCTAAACTTTCATTTTGAATATTTGCTGGATGCCTTTTTTTTAGAGGAGATGTTTCAGGAAAACGATATTTGTCAATTTTATCCACTCACAAAACACATCTTGAATGGGACGAGCACTGCGATGAATTGGACATAACGTATTCTGACAGCGTGAGGACTCATGATTTGTTCTATCCGACTCTAAAAGTGTGCAAACAGAAATAAATATATTCATTACAGAATACGAAAAAGAGATAATAATTTTAACTTTAAACTTTTAACTTTTCATGTTTCGCTTTCACTTGTATTTTATTGATATTTTATTTTTAATTTTCAATTTGCTTTTGACATTGTAATCGTATTACTTTTTTTTCTAATTATTCTTCATAGGGCTTGAAGCACCGGATCGATGTCATTGATAATTATGGTGCCAACGTTGTGTTTGAAAACTTTGGAGATGGGCTTTTGTACTTTATGGATTTAACTTGAATGTGAATATGGTGAAGCCACCTCTTTTGTAATAAATGATAATTATTTACACATCATCATTGATTAGTTTTTTTTTATTTAAATATTAATTTGTGTTTTCAAATTGACGAAAAATTTCTTTGATAGAATCACCATTCAGAATTGATTTCGAATGTCATTCGCTTTTTCATCATAAAATAAAAAATGTTACTTGAATTCTTAACAAATTTCGATTTAACAAACTTTAAATAAGAAAAAAAAACAGAAAATAATAAAAGCAAGAATTTATTACTTTTAAAAGGAAATTAAAAAACTTTATGAAATGCAAAATCTTCTATTCACTTCTTCTTCTTCTTCTTTCCCTTCTTCTTTTTCGGACGATTCCTTGCAGCTCTCTGTGAAATTGTAAGAAATTATTTCAAGGTTATTACAAAAAAAGATTTATAAGACAAAAAAAAAAATAGTGTCAAACGGCAATTGCTTCAATTTTGTTGGCTTCAACAACTTTGAGCACATCTGCAAATACAGTTGGAGACAGTCTTTCAGTCACTTTGAACTCGACAATGTCCTGCCTTGGTCCGCCTATCACTTCCAGAAATTGAGTCTTTCAACAATAGCAAGGGGAGGGGAGGGAGGGAGGAAGAGAAGAGGGAATAAACATAGAATTGTTGATCATTATCAGGAAAAAAAAAATTGAAGATTTAATATTGAACAAAATGACGAAAATATCAGAGTAATAACGTACTGCTGCCTTATCTCCAATCATGTTGAGATCAAGATTAATTTCTTGAACTGATGTATTTGCTAAAAGTCCAGCTCTAAATAACTCCAAAGGTTCCTGATAAAGAGAAATTCATTGAAAATGAAGTAAAAATAAAAAAAAAAAATGAATAAAAAATAAAATGAAATAAAATAAAAATAAAATAAAATTTTAAATAGGTTTCCTAAATATTCATCATTATTGGCAGGTTCAAGAATAGAAATGCATGTGTTTATGCAAAATATCATAACTTGCGTAATTAAAAAGTATTTTTTTTTTTTTTTTATTTTTTTAAAATACCTCGTCATCTCCAATTCCATTGTCAGCAAGATTAATAACAGCAAGAGATGTGGTGAATGGAAGTTGATGTCCGAGCATTGCAAGAGTCTGAGGTCCGCAAACGTTTCCTTGAAGCGATATATATCTGTTAATTTCAAATTACATTACACATTCGAATTTTTTACTTTATTATTTGATCATAGCACAACATACTCCAATTTACATTTGGATGATTCAGAAAATAGATTCTGCATCAGAGCAACACCACCAGCTGCTCCAATTGAGCAATAATTTAATGAAAGTCGTTTCATTGGTGCATATGCGCTAATTCCAGTCTGAAATATGGTTGCAAACAACATCAAAATACAAAAAAATAAAAAATTGTATTCCACAATTAAATTTCAAACTGAAAGCAAAGCTGCACCTTCGTCTCCGATTCCACTGTGATCTAGCGTCAACGAATTTAGCATTGTCGTTCCTGGAGCTTCGAACAAGCGACTCAGATAACCTCACAAAAATTTCGAAAAAGATATAAAAGAACAAATTTTCAAACCACAGCCAACAGGTGTTATATTATCCAATAATTCCAAAGAAAGAACAACGGGGTTGTTACGTATGAATTCAATAATTAATAGCAGGCCATCATCTCCCAATCCACAGTTCCAAAAACAAAATGTGTGAACAAAATTATAACTTTTAAGTCCTACGAGCAATGTTTGAAGTCCAGTCGGTCCAAAACCTTCTGTAGATACCGTTATCCTTTAATTATCGAATTGAAAGAAATAGTGCATGTAATCGATTGAAAAATTGATGATATACATTAATCGATGCAAAGCAAAAACAAACTTTTCCATTAATTTTTCTTCTTCAGCAAGTTCATCCATTTTTTTTACCAGAGGCTTCAATTGAGTCAAGCCAGCAGCTTTACAAGCTTCATTGTAAGCCTTTTTAAATCTGTAAAAATAATTTGATTTCTTCGTAAGAAGCGATAAAATTTCAACTTTTTCACTAAATCTGCTGGCTCCGGTCCTTTTTGTTCAAGGTCAGCTGCTTTTCCTTTTCCTTTAACAGTTTTGCCTTTTTTTGGAGGCATATTTTTGAGTTCAACTGCTGAAATTAAAAATATGGTGCTTCAGTGATCATTTAGATTGAATGAAACAAAAAATTTGTTTAAATAAAAATTCTCTTGTTTTTCGATTTAGTAGTATTTCCAAAAATAGTGAGTGGATTATGAAGTCTCAAATAAAAAAAATTTTAAATAAATATTTCTTAGTGAAACAAAAAATCTTCAATAATCCACATCCTCAAAATTGCCTTTTAATAATTCAAAAAAAAAAAATTATTGAAAAATTGAATGACTAATATTCAATATTGAAACATTAATTTCCTGTTAGACATTTTTTTATTTGTGTGTGGAGCATTATCTGCAAAGTGCAAATAACTTTTATATGAAAACGCAATCAATTACAGGAAACCACAATAAAAATATAATAGATATTAATTTTTTCCTGCATGCTGAAGATTATGCTTATATACTTTTTTGAGGGCATATATGGTTTATTCACTGATGCAAATGAAGAAAGTACTTATTCATTTGGACAGCTGAATCAAATACATCTGAAAGAACAACAATATACAAAAGACACTTTTTCGACTTTCTTGCAGGGCTTTGAAGACTTTTCTCAATCGAACTTGAAGATAAAAGCAAAGAATAAAAAAGAATGTATTGAAAATGAGAAGTTAAAAAAAGAAAGAAGTTTCATTTATGGAAGTTTTGAAGAAAAGAACTCATCGATAGAATTAAGAGCGATGAATCTTTATCAGTCAAGCAGAAACTGCTTATTTCTGATTGATTCGCTCTCAAGTGCCAGAATTGAAGATTGTCGAATTTCCAATGAAAAAAGTCAAGGGAAATGGATTGTGGAGAGTTTTGGAGGAAGAACTGTTTTTTCGAATGCTACACTTGCCACTGAGAAATTGAATGCTTTTGTACCTAGCCTCCAGCATGATAGGAGAACAAAAAACTGTTTTGAAGGCTTTTCCTTTTTGGAATTGAGTTTCTGTCATTTCTTCTCATTCTGCGTTGATGGAACTGAACCTTTTGTTGGAAGTTCTGATTCACAGGGTGTGCTTGTGAGTGGATGCACATTTGAGAATATATCACATTCAAATGCTGAACAAAATATTTGTCCACAAAGCCTGAAAGAAAACATCCTTGGAGGAGAATACTTGGTAAGGAACAGCAAGTTTTCTTCTGTGGACAATACATATTATGGAAGCATATTTGAAGGATTGACGATGCAGAGCGGAATGTTTGAGGCATTTAACAGCACATTTGAGAAAAGCTCAAAAACAGAAATAACGAAAAGATATGAGACAAAAGAAGGAGATACTGAATTTGTTGATTGTATTTTCACTGATTTGACTGGAAGCAATGGTGGTGCAATTGATCACTCTTCAAGTGGATCATCAACAATTATTCGTTGTGATTTTGTGGTATGCTCATTCTTTTTATTAATTTTGTTGAAGCTCTTTTATTATCATTTTCAACTTTTGTGACTTTATTTTCACTCTTTAAGAGATGTTGGAGCTTTGTTAATGATGGGGCAATTCTTTTGAATCAAGGGATTCAAAATATCACAAACTGCACATTTTCTTTCTGTTGGTCAAATGGACATACAGGAGGCACAACATTGTTGTATGCAAAACAAGGAACATATGTTGGGTTAAACTTTTCATCATGCTGGGATACCGATGGAGGAAATTGTGCTCACTTCAGAAACGGTCAGAAATCGCTTTTTGAGTCGTGCTGTTTTGTGAATGGAACAACAAGAGGAACTGTTAAAGGAGGAGCTTTACAAGATCAGGGCTCAAATCCAGCAACAATTACGAATTGCCTTTTCAAAAACAACACTGCATATCAGGCAAAAGGGGGAGGATTTTCATGCATATCAATCACATCAAACACTCCATCAGCATTTAGCATGAATTTTTGTTTGTTTAATAACAATACAGCGATAGAAGGGCATGATTTCTATGCATCATCCCAATATGCGAGTGTGATAAATTCCGATTGCTTTGTGGGGTGCCGTTCGCTTTCATCGAATTTGACAAGTCGAAGAGTGGTGATTGAAGGAGGTTCAGCGAGTGATGACTGGATTCCTTTGTTTGTTGAAAAAGTGCATGCAGACTGTGGGAATGGAAAAGACGAGTGGATATGTGGAACAGCTGTTAGACCATGCAAAACTTTGAACCATTCACTGTGGATGTCTGATGTGAGGAAAGAAATGCAAGAGTTTGTGTTTGGAGAAGGGATATATGGTGATGCTACGCTGGAAGTGAATGCAATGGGTATGAAATTTGAAGGCAGCGGAGCAAGATCGACGAGCATGGAGCTAAGAGCTGAGGGAGGTGCTGGGATGAAGATCACAAGTGGAAAGCTGGTCATAGTGAAGATATGTCTGGTTCACAATTCTGGATTGTGGAAAGGATCGCATCTGCTCAAGATTGAAGGGAGAGCAGGAGTCGCAGAGCTTCGAGATGCAGTATTGAAGAGTGAAAGGAGCACAGAAGGGGATGAGCAAGCAGAAGTGTTTGAGAAAAGTGTTATTGAGATTGGTGATGGAGAGTTGACATGCAACAATGTTACGATGAAATGGATGAAGAGCAAACAGGAGATGGTGAGAATTGGTGCAGCTGGAACTGCAAGAATTGAAGCGAGCATGTTTTTGGGGATTGAACGAAGTGAAGGAGATGGGAGTGTGTTTTGTGGAGTTGTGGAGGATGGAAAGGAAATGGAGCTGAACGGTATTTCATTTGAAGGCTGCAGATGTTTGAGTGGGAACGGTGGGGCATTGTGGCTAGAGATGAAGATGGGAAGCAGGGTGGGGATTGGGAACATGACTAGTTCTGATAAGAAGACGATGTTTGAGTCATGCAGTGCAGGAGGATCAGAAACAAGAGGGAATAGTGGAGGAGGATATGGAGGAGGAGTGTATTTATATGTCTGCGAGGGGATGAGAGACTTTGTGGTGAAAAATGTTGGATTTTCGAATTGTGAGGCGAGGGCTGGGAAGAACATGTTTGTGAGTGCAGATGATTTACAGAAGGTGATTAACACAACAACACTTGGGCTTCAGCCGAATATGGATGTGTATAATGAGCTGAGTGGGTTTGAGAGGAGCACGGCAAATGAAAAGCTGGTGATAGCTCTCGTGGTGTATCTGAGAGAAGTGAGTGTGCCAACAATTGTGGGAAGCGAAGAAGGGGTGTATGATTTCAGCAGGTGTGGAAGTGAAATGTTTGCATGTCGGACAATCCAAGGAGCGATTGATGCAGTTGGTTCAGTAGAAGGGCACAGAATTCGGATGAGAGAAGGATATAAGCTCGATGAGGAGGCAGTTATCGTTGGTGGTAGTTTTGTACTTGACACAGTGAATGAGTGGAGTGAAATTGTTGTTGGTTCAGACATCGAAAAACAACAGGATGCACTTCTCATGCTTTCAGCTGATACTCAAATTTTGAAGATGACACTGGTTCTGAAGGAGTCACTCTGTGGAAGAGAGGCATTTGTTGAGGTGATGGACAAAACGCTGGCAATGGAAAATAACAAAATGAGGATGATGAAAAGTGTGACTGCTGTGGATTATGAATATGTTCGAGTGACTGGAGGAAAACTGGTGATGAGGAATTGCGAAATAGTGGAGGGAAAGCATGTGATCTTTGGTAGAAATAGGATGCTGTCGGTAAAAGGAGAAGGAGAGTTGGAGATGGACGGAATTATATGCAAGGGCGTTGGATCAACAGGAGTTGATGGAATTGTGGTTGTATCGTCAAGTGGAAAGAGTCATATTCACAATTGTGAGTTCGAGGGAAAGGAAGGATGCGAAAGTGGATTTGGGACATGGAGCGGAAGCTGGAACGTGGAGATGGAGAATGTGAGTGTTGTTGGGATGAAACGAAGGACAGGGGATGGGGGATGCTTTGCGTTTGGAGGAGGAAATGGGATAACAATGGAAGGGAGGAATTGCACAATGAGTGGATGTTCTGTGGGTGAAGAACAGAGTGGTGGAGGTGGGATAAGGTCGGAGCTTAGTGTTGCATCAGTGTTTAAATTGGATGGATGGAAAGTGAATGGATGTTCTGCACAAGAAAGAGGAGGAGGGATATTTCTTTATGGATGTGCAGGATCGAAGATCGACTATGCGCTGAATGATATTGAGTTTGGAGGGAACAGTGCAGCAGAAGGGAAGGATGTTTTTGTGGAGTGTGACGATCTGGTTGTGGGAGTTGTGAAGGAGAAATTTGTGGATATCAGAGGGAGAGAAGGGGAGAGTATCGGAATGGAAGGGATTGACAAAGGATATTTCAAAGAAAGAGCTGTTTCATTGGATCTGTTTCTGAAGGAATATATTGGAGGCGTGGTGGATGTGAGCAGGACTGGTATTGATGTTATTGGATGTGGAAGTGGAGAGCATCCGTGCAAGACACTTTTGAGAGGATACAAGAATGCAGAGCAATGGGAAGGGAAGAAGACGCTGAAGGTGAGTGGAATTGCTGAGATAGAAGACATGTACGATATGAGCACATATGAAATTGTGAAGAATGAAGGAGCGGAAAGTGCGAGACTGACAGTGAAATCGATGATTGAGCGAGAAGAAGGCAGTTCTGTTCTTGGAAACACAGCAAGCATGCTGATGAGAGGGATGGAGATAGGGCTGCCAATCGAGTTTGTGCATGATATAAATGCTGTGATTCTATCGAGATCAACAGCAGAAGGTGAAGAAAATGCTGAAGTCGAGATTGAGAAATGCACATTTGTGGGAGATGGAACTGGGGAGAGGAAATATGCAATAATGGTTGTAGAGGGTGGAATTGCGAGGCTGAGAGAATGTGAGATGTCAATGATTGAAATGGCAGAGACAGGGTTTTCTATTCAGGGAAGCATTGTGGTTGATGGGTGCAAATTTTCAGAATGCGGAAGAACAGTTTCAGGAGAAGGAGGGGTGATGAGGGTGGTGATTGAGAATGGTAAAGAGATGAAGATGAACAACACAAAAATGAAATCATGTAGATGCGATGGAGAAGGAGGGAAAGGAGGGTTTTTGTGGATGGACTGCCAGGGAAACGAGGCAGAGAAGCCGTTCATATTTGGCGAGGGATGCGAGATGCAAGGGAACAAAGCAACTGTTGGAAGAAACATGTTCATATTTGCATCGAAGCTGAACGGCTGTGTGAGTGTGAATTCGTTCTTGTTTGATGTTGGGAATTGGAGTGACGACAGAAATGGATTTGTGGGGAATGACAGTGTTTTCGCACGCACTGATTTATTGCGCTTTGTTATTATGTTCAAGGACAGAATCGTGCATGTTGCAGAAGATGGATATGATGTGATGAGATGTGGGAGCATTGAAGATCCGTGCATGAGCTTGTGGCAAGGGCTGATGCATATTGAGGACTGTGAAGAAGAGAGAATGATCAAGATCAAAAAGAAAACGATGATGGACGACAAGCTTGATGTGTCTGGAATAAAGATAGAGGCACATGGAGAAACATTGATTGAGGAGGATGCGAAAGCAACAATTGTTGTTGAAGTGAAACAGAGGATGGAAGGCGTGGGACTGGTGAACAGCAAGAATGCAGAATTTGAAGTGATCCGATTTGATGTTGTGAAGGCTGAAGAGTGTTTGAGAGCAACAATAATAGCAAACAATGAAGGTGTTCTGTCACTCACAAGATGCGCATTGAGAATTGAAGAAAATGAATTTGTTGGAGAGATTGTTTTTGTCCACCTGATAAAAGGAGAGCTGAAGGGAAAGGGCATTGAGATGGAAAGAGAAAGTGTATGCAATGGGATATTTGTTGTTGAGAGTGGGTGCAGATGTGTTGTAGAAGAACTGAAAGTGGAAGGATGCAAAGTGAAAAGTGGGGCATTAATATCTGTGAGTGCTGGGATGGAAGCAGATGAAAGAAAAGTGAATATTGTAGATCGAGAGGCAGGGATTGGGATTGTGAACTCGAGCATTGGATGGGTGGATGGAGAAGGGAGTGATGCGGTTGTGGTGAAGAGCGAGGGAGAGGTGAGTGTTGGGGCAGAGGTGAATGGAACGAAAGTGGAGGGGTGCAAATGTGGAAGAAGCACAAAAGGAGGAGGGATGTGCTGGCAGATGAGCGCTGGGGGCTGGCTCTGTGTGAGTGAATGCAGCGTGGTGCAGTGTGGATGCTCTGGGATCAGTGGGCGTGGAGGAGGTGTGTATGTTGGGGCAGAGGTTGATGGGGCGTTGGACTTTGTGTTTGAGGGAGATAAGTTCGAAGGGAACACAGCATATATTGGGAGGCACATTTTTGTTGCTTGCCGCAACATCTCTTCACAGATCAACGAAACACAATTTGTGATGGATTTGAGAGGCATTTCTGGGCAGGCGCACATGATATCAGGATCAGACACAACAGATCACAGGGAAGACACAGACTTGATGCCATTCATCACGATATATCAGTCGTCAACGATCTTTGTGAGCTCTGGAGGAGCAAAAGGCGGGGAGAACAACAGACAGTGTGGGAAAGAAGACAAGTGCTGTGAAACGCTGGGATATGGGCTGAAACACATTGTGCACGAGTATGGAACGCGAGTTGTGGTGGATGAGGCAAGTGAAGTGGAAACTGAGATCAAGCTGGAGAATCTCACACTGCTGGCAAAGGGAAGCAGGGCAACAGTCGGGATGAGCAGATTGGCGAGGAAAGAGAAAGGTTGTGTTGTGGAGTGCAAGGTGAATGTGAGTGTGGAGAGAATCAGCTTTGAGATTCCAGAAGTCATTCCAACAGAACACGAGCAGATATTTTGTGTGGAGGAGGGGACACTATCAATGAGTGAATGTTGGGTGAAGCCAGCTGAAGGATACAATGAGTGCCGAATGCCAACGCTGATGCATGGAGAAAGATCATCAGTCACAATAACTGGATTGATTGTTTCACAGTTTGTGTGCGCTTCACTTGTTGAATGTGTTGAGTGTGAGGTGAAGTTATCAGAAGTTGTGGTGGAGCAAGGTGAGAGTATGAATGGGTTGATTTTCTTGAGGAATGGAGAGATGAATGTTAAGGAACTTGATGTGGTGGATGTAAGGATTGAAGATGGGCCTGTTGTTAATGTGTTGAGAGAAGGAGGAAATGTGAATTATGGGAGGTCACCAAATGAGAAAGGAAGAAAGCAGCTGAGAGGTGATGAGAAAAGAGTGGATGTGATGTTATCGAAGTTCAGTAATATCAGCAGAACAAGTGAAGGAGCATGTGGAGTGGAATGCGAAGATGGAGAAGGGAAGATTGCATTGCAAAACTGTTCGTTTGTGGTATGTGAGTCAAAAAGCACTCAAGGTGTTGAAGCATCTTTTTGTAAGTGCACAAGCTTGAGCTTGGACTCATGCATGTTTGTGGGTGCTCTTGAGGAAAACGAACTAATGAAAGAGAAAGAAGTATTTGAGAGAGATGAAATATGCAGATGGAATGGATCTCTTGTGGAGATTGCGAGCAGCACAGCAGCGATGAAAGACACCTCCTTTGCCAACTCGCCTGAAGGAGGCCTGTCTGTGTGTGGAGGGAGCACAACCATCGAGAAAGGAGAGTTTGCGAACAATAATCCATCAATCGAAGGATACCCATCAGCAAGAAGAAACATTGTGTGTGGAGATGCAGGATCGCTGGATGTGTTGAGTTTGAAAGGCGGAGATGGGGTGCTGCCCAACACCTCGATGTGGATTCTGAATGAAGGGTGCACTGTGGGAGGGATGGCTGAAGAAAGAGAATCTGTTTTCTTTATTCCGCGACTGGATGGTGTGGAGGCTGAAGACGATGGAGGCGAGACAGCATTGAAGTTCCACGGATCGCTTCTCTTGCCGTGCAACCTGTGGTTCCAGATGGCAACCACTGTTGGGTCAGCCTCGTCGATGGCAGCTCACCAGTTCGAGGCAGACGGATTTGCAGGTGAGGGCGAGGCTGTGGGGGTGCTGCCATCAGGCGCCATCCGCTCGGCTCCAGAAGAGGCAGAAGTGTCTGTGTGCATTCTGTTTGGAAGAATAGACTCTCCTTCATCAACCGAATCGTTTGTTCTGAAGAACAGAAGCGAATCTGAAATAAAAGGAGATGGAAGAATTGTTGAGGGAGGAAAAGAAGGAAAATCATTTTGGCCGATTGCTGTTGTTGTTTTAGTTGTTGTTTTATTGTTTGTAATCATTGTTTCTGTGATATTGGCAGTCAGATGGAGAAAACAAAAGAGACGAACAGAAGAGCTGGAGGTGATTGTGGAAGACACAGTGAAGAAGGACCCAAAAGCATTTGAGATGGTGACGATGGAGATGTCGCCAGAGGAGCAGTGGAGGAGAGCAGAGAGAGAGGCAGAGAAGAAGAATGAAGAGAGGATAAAGAAGAGGGCGTACGAGAAAAGCTTGGGGCATTCCGAGTCATCGGAGCATTTGCTGAGTGAGAGTGGTTCGACTGAATACATTCTTGGAAAAGACTCAGACAAGATTCCAGAATGGGTATTGGAGAAGTTCGATGAGAAGGAAGAAGAAGAAGAGATAAGGAAAAGAATACCTTCACCATCCATCTCATCCACTTCAACCACAGACACTTCAGACACAGAATCCACATTTGTTCGATCGGAGAGTCTGTGCCCCACAACTTCATCCATGTCGAATCTGGTAGATGCAATGGCCTGCTCATCCCCTCACGAGAAGCTGATTGTGGATTTGAGAGATTCACTGTTCATGTTGCTTCATGGAAGGAATGAGAAGAAAGAGATGGCAATTAGCACCTTTCAGGAGAGAGAATATACAGCTGTCCAAATCCTGTTCTGGGTGGCCAATCTTGCGCTCCACTCGTTTGATGAAATGGACAATCCACTCTCTTCACTTGCCAATCTGAGTCCTCACATTGTGTTGTTCTCGGAACATATGGTCATCTGCATTGCGATGCACTCTGACTTCTCTTCTGATGATTCGGACTCATCATCCATCTCTTCATCAACTGTTGTGACATCTGCAAGCGATGATGATGATGAAAGTGACTCTCTGCCCTCATCAGCCTTTGAAGATGAAGATGATAATTTCAAAAAAGAGTGCCTGAGGTGGAAGGCGCCAGAGCTGTTGATCAACAAGAAGATGGGGGCAACAAAGGAATCTGTTGCCTTTTCGATCGGGATGATGCTGTGGGAGTGCTTGACGCTGAAGATCCCATTTGGAGAGTATGAGGCTGAGGTGGCGGGGCAGAAGATTATGAATGGAGAAAAACCAAAACCAGAGGTTGTTGAAAGCTCGTCTTTGAGTGACACTGTTAAATGCATATTGTGCCAACAGCCAAATGATCGGCCGACACTTAATGATTTGAAGAAGGAGTTCTTCCAGCACTTTCCAGAAGGGGTGATGGTTATGACCATCGCTGATGCAGTTGATTATCAGATGCCATCTGAGTGCAACTCACAGATCCCTGATTCATGCAGCTCGCTCATATCATTGTAGGTGTACAAATGGCTTCAACTGCATCTTCTTCAAAAAGCATAAATAATATTTGTCAATGAAAGAGACTCAAATGATGAAATGAGATCTTTTCTGATACGAAGACGGCTCATCTGAAAACGGTTTTATTTTGATGCTTGTGGAAGTCTCGGATATTCAGTCTATTGCTCTTTCGGAAATATCGAGCTGAGTTCAAGCTGAACTTTGCAAAAGCCATGCAAATACTGTTTGAACGAAATCAAAAAAACATTTTTTCAGTTTGCGGCAATTCATTTCCAATCACTTTCTGAATCTTTCTTGTTCCATTTTTTCCTCTTTGAGTTTATTGCCAGGTTTTGGTCTTGATTGGGTGTGGGTATTTGATTGTGTGATGCAATTCTTTTCGTTTTCTTTATTTTCTTTATTATTTTATATTTTCTGAAGATGATGAATGGTTTTCTGACCAATAAAAAATAAGCTTCTGAAAAGAGTGCTTCCAAGAGTTATCTTTTCTGTTTCTGTTTTTCAAACTGCTTGTTTGTATGATTTAGGCGAATGCACAATGAACAAACAACAATCGCTTAAAGCATCAAACGAAGAGCGCACGTTAAAGATTGAAAAGCGAAGCACAAAAATGTTTGAAAATGAATGTTGAAGTTGAATAAACTTTGTGCAACTGTTGCAGTTTCATTTTTCAACAGCGCGAGAGCTTTTTTTTTGCAAAAATTATTGCACAAGACTATCTTCTTTTCCTTCGTGCAAACCTTTCGATCTTCGGTTCAATTGCGAAGAACTTCTTTTGCTAAAAAAAGAAATTATTAAAATCAGAAAGTCAAGTTCAACTTCAATCTGTCAAGCCATTGATAAACAAAAGACAAATCAATAATTCCAAATGAATATTTTGCGTTTCAGATTTTGATTTTGTTGCAAAGCTTTGCCTTTCGTTCGAATCCTTCAGCTGCTCTTTAGTGTTCAAAACCTTCCAGAAAGCGAACACAGTTATTCCTTGATGCTCTTTTCCTGTTTATTTTTTTCGTTAATAAGTCCCCCACACCGTAATTTTCCCCTTCATTCACACATCCCAATAATCTCATGTTGTAATTGGATTGGTCAATTTATTTTCATTTTGGAATAAGCTCGAAATCGAAAAAGATCCTTTTCTTTTTCTGATTCCAAATGCTTGCATTTCAGTATCGAATAACTTAAATAGCAAAAACTTCTCAGTTCTTCTTTATTCATCATCCGTTTCACTTGATTTTCGCTTCCTTCAAAAGCCATATTCACCTGCTTTCCTAGTCCAACCTTGCTCAGATCTGCATCCTTCACGCTGTTCACCGCAATATCAAAGCTTTTTCCTTCTTCCCCTTCACATTCATTATTTGATCCTTCACTGTGTTTCCTCCTTCCTTCATTTCCCATTATCTTTTCTCCACTCAATTGAAGCGAGCAACTTTCTAACAAAATCTTCTTTTCTCTTATCCTTTTTCCAACGCCAGCTTCTTTTCTTCGTTATCGTTGTTATCCTCATCATCAAATATCAAACTCTTTTATTCATTTCTGTGCAAATTCTTTTTCCTTTTTCCCTTGCTTTTTCCTGCCTCAAAATATTCTTCGTTATTCTCCCTCTCTCATTTCTTTCCTTCAAAATAATATTATCAACTTCTTTTTCAGCCTCCACAATATAACTTCTCGATTATATGTGCTCTTCTTCCTCTTTTCCGTTTGTCACACTTCCCCTCCTTTTCATCTTTTCTGCTTCAAACAGACATTTGTCCTCTTCTTCTGATGTATCCCCAATCTCAAATATCTCATCTCTTCCAATGCTAATTTTCTTTTCTATTTTCGTTTTCTATCTCTCCCTCTCGCTCCTTTCAGCCTCTTCAATTCTTGTCTCTTTTCTTTTTCCTCCTCCTCCTTCTTTTTCTTATTCTTCAAAGTCTGTTTTACACTTTTATTTTCTTTCTTCTATTCTCAGCAGCATCATCAATGCTCCACTCTTAAATCTCTGATTCTCACTTCAAATTAATGCATGAATTATAACCTGCTTCTGGGCCTTCTTCGTTTCCTTCCATAAAATCCTCCATCTAGCTCTCTCCGTATCCTCCAATCATCACAATATCCACCAAGAAGACTGTAATCGGACTTGAAGCACTTCTCTTTTGAGCACAATTTGCTCTGAAAGAAACGAAGAATATGAAGAGTCATAAGGCAGCATATATATTCTGCTGAAACAAGCTTCCAAAGATGCTTCACCAGAAGATAAAGCAGTCTCCAACTTCATTTCCGTATTTTGCTTCGAATATAATAATGATTTGTGCGTTGGTTACGATGCTACTGAAGAGGATTTCCTCAGATTTTTTGCAAATGGAGAAGTGATTTCACTGTGTGGCTGTTTCATCTGATTCGACGGATCATACGATTGCGTTGGTAGCAGTATCGCAAATGTGGATATTAAAGGTTCGCACTGACAATCGTGCATGTATTTGAGTTTCTCATCAGAAATCTGTCAATCTGCTCAGCGGATAACTTTTGAGTTTCATCGGGGTTGTGCTCTAACCTTATCTTTCTTTATTCCTCTGCCCAATAAACCCAGGAGAAACAATTTTCTCTGATAGTGTAAGTTGTTCATTTGGTGGGGATTTTCATCTGAGCTTGAAGAAAAACGAATGACGCTCAGCGTGCTGAACTGTTTCGCAGTCAATTATGGTTCGTCTTCTTCATCTGCCTTGCCAATTTAAAAAAACGCTTTGGAGATTTTTCTCTTTTCCTCCATTCACATGCTCATGATTCTTTTCAAATCCGCTTCTGTCGCCCTTTCCTGTTCTCTGCAAGCCCCACATTAACTTTTTCTTTTGGCCAAAATCTTTCGGTAATCTTCAAAAAAATGATAATAAAATTCTCATCATTTTCCTCATGAACTCCATATGCTGTGTTAGATGACTGCACTGCTTCGCCGTTTCAATCTCGTTACTCGCCCCGTCAAATGCCACTGAAAATAGTTTGTCGAACTCTTTGTCCCGTTTCTTTGATTTCTTCCAAGTTTCAACGTCTCTGCAGCCCACTTCTCTTTCCTCTATAATTTGATTGTCTTTTCTTATCGTTTTGCCGGAACCATTTGCAATTATCTACATTGAAAAAAAGCAATTCATTAACAAATGCTCCATTCTTTTTTACATCAATTGCAGCACATTAGCTCTTTTCCCAAATTTTCTCATATTTGATTGACTCTAAGATGTTGCGCCTTTTTGCCTCTTAACTCCTCTGTGAAGAAAGAAACATTTCTAACAATCAATTTCAAAAATATTAAAATGGTGCTGATCTGATCTTTAAAAAAAACTTCCATCTCTTCAAGTTCACTGTTAGGACCATATTAGCCCTGGGTGACGTGATGACATCTGACGTGACCTTTTCGATTTTTGAAGGACGTGACGGATTTTTCCACGTCACAAAAAAAAAAAAAAAAAAAAAAAAAAAAAAAAAAAAAAAAAAAAAAACAGATTTCTCATTTATATCCTGATAATAATTTATATTTTTTTATTTAAAATGCTGTTTTTTCAGTCATCTTTTGAGAAATAAATTTTCAAATTCTTCCAAATCAGAAAATCCATAACACAATTTTCACTGACGTGTGAGCGGAAATCGGAATTTTGACTCATCACCGAAGTCACAAGTCACTGACGTCATTTAAAGTCAGATGAAGAAAACTTTAAGAAGAAGTCTTTGCTTAAAAACTAAACAAATGAAGTAGAAATCTAGTGTGTTTCTATTATGAATAACTTTCACCCATAGTAATACAATTGTAATCGATTATTTCTGTTTTTTCGTTTTGAAGCAATTTTTTAAAGACTGAAATTGTTGTCGGACAATGAGAATTATCTTTTTTCTGAATAAATATGTTTCGTGCTTCACAATGTTTTCCAAGTTTGTATATTTTTGATTTTTATTATTCGACTTATTTATTTCAGGAATTGAAGTTTATTATTATCTGGGATGGAAAATATTATCTCTCAAGTTTATTAATTGAAATTTCCAGATTTCTTGTTGAATAAACAAGTTAATCGTTGATTTTGCCTTTTTTCAATAATGATAATTCCAAGAACTTAATATGATTTGAATGAAAAACAACAGTATTCATTTATAAGTTCGCAAACAAAACAAAACAATTCAGTTGAACAGACTGACTAAATTTGCACAATTGAAAATGATTCGTCAAATTTAGTGAATATGACAAACAACATCATTTTGATAAAGCGAGCGAGATAAAAGCTTCAACGAATTACAAAAGTGTAAAAACTCATGTTTTGGTGTGATTTGTTTTATCTGATTTATTTGATTTTATCTTCAACAGTTGAAATATTATCTTTTTTTTCTTGGCAAATAATCTTATTTTCTTCTTCATTTCTCCAGCGTATGATATGATGGAGCTTTTTTGTCATTTTGTTGAAGTTTTATCTTCTCAGACCAGTAAACTATTGCAATTTCATCCACAAGATATATTGTGATTATTCAAAGATTATTAGATATTCAAAAAAGAAGCTCAATAATTACAAAACAATTAAGAAAAACGTAGAGATGCTTTTATAGTGAATAAAGTTATCATATGTTAATATGAAAGACTGAATTGACTTTATGAATGAATAAACAAATTATTCTGAGATAATCTTTCAAAAGGAGACTTAAACAGAAAGTCTGTGAGAAAGATATTTGGAGAGGATAAAAAAAGGAATAAAAATAAAGAAAATTGTTTTTTTCGTTTTTCTTTTTCAATTTTTTGAAACGAGAAAAAAATGATTGTTATTCCGCAAATAATACTTTTTTAATTTGGAGAGATGAATTAAAAAGAAAAATAGCAATGCAAAAAAATATATTCAAGGAATTTTATTTCCGTCAACCATCACAAAAAATCTTTAACATTTAACAATAACTCACGTTTATACTCATCGTTAATAAATGGAAAAATTACTTGAAAACATGTGTTGATATCTTCATATCCTTTTTCTTCCAACATTTCAAACTTTTTTCTTTTCATTTCTTTTCTTTCCGCATCATCAATTTCATTCTCTATCTTTTCTTCAATCTTCTTGAAATATTTCAAAAAAGATAAAGACCTCAAATGCTATCATGTTGTTCAACATAAGACTCTGAATTTCGTCCGAAGTGAGATCAATTGCTCCTCATTTCATTCAGAAATCAACTTTCACTGTTCTGTTTATTGTGTCACAACAAAAAGTCATTATGCTATGTTTGACAATTTCTCTGTGATCATCCTTCGCTGCCCGATACACCTGAACAATGCCTCCAATAAGTTCAGCAAATTTCTCTTTCTTCAATTTGCTTTTGTGCATATAATTATCCTTAGCTTACAGCAGTCTCACCAATAAAAGCACTTCTTTCGTTTCTATTCCTCTTCATTTTCTTTTTTCATCCAATCCAAGCTAATTTTCAGCTTTTCCAGTAATCTTGTTGCCTCTTTCACATAGTATAATTCATTAACAATCGCTTCATTCAAGCCTTTGCCTTGTCCAATCTTAAGATCGAAAACAGCCAAATAAACAAAAATACAAGTCGCTTCAGATTTCGAAACGTCTGATGTTATAAGACAATTTCTTTGATTTTGTGGAAAAAGATTCCTATTTCACTTGAAAAAGATAAAAAAGAATAAAAATAAATAAAAACTTCGAAAAGTCAAAACCATGTTCAACATTAACATACAGAATGTCTCGCGTCACTGAGATCCAACATAGCCTTTTCCACTTACTTTTGAAACTCTTTTCCATCTTCCTTGTTCAAAGCAGCTCTTATCAAATGAGTCTCGCTGATTTGAAATGATCAATTGGGTGAAATGATGATTTGAAAAATATTGCTTCGTTAATAATAAAACGAGTATATGTCTAAATTTATTTGAAAAGTTCCTTTTGTTTAATTTACAAATAAAATATAAATTTCATATTTCGATCAAATTATCATTTCAACTCACTAAAATTCACCGGCATGTATATTAATGCTTGACAATGTTATTATTCACATTCTAACAAATATCTGTGAGTTGGTATAAAAATTTGAAGAAAATATTCATTTTTCATTTTGACTTGAAAATTAAACAAAAGGGACTTTTCAAAAAAATTTAGACATATATAAATCTCATTCCACAAAACAACACATTCAATTCTTTTTCTTTCCATTTTCACAATTCCTCATTTCAATCTTCCAGTCCAGACATCAATTCGAAAAAATATGTGATTTTCAAGAGATCAAAGACAAATACATTACAAACATGTTAATTTTCGAATGAACTTATTCACCTGTAATTTGGAAAACTTTTCACAAGCAAAAATCATCCATTTTTTTCATCAACACCGAATGAGCGCAGTCTGGAAAAACGAAACAATATATTATGAAGAAATAATCTCAGTCACGATGATATCTGCATTCATGTTTCGCTTTTTCATGTACACATTTCTCATTTGAAATTGCACATAAATACACTTTTTGATTTTTGCTGAATTTTGTTATGGTGCTTTCGATCTTGATTTTCATCAAATCAAATTCAATCAAATCATTTAATAGACTTTTACAATCACATATTGCAAGTTTTTCAGTATTAAATATTTCAAACTTTTTTTTTAATGAAATGGAAAACTGGTGACGGACGTGGAGGATTTTTTCCCTCACGTCACCCAGGGCTAGACCATATTTTTTCGTTCATTTTTATTTATTATTTTTTTATCGCAATGATGAAGTGAGGCTTCTATATCCTTTGAAAAATGCTTTCATGATACACTTTAAATCAGTTAATATATTGGCTTCTGACACAAAAAATAATTCAAAATGTGAATTCTTTCTCGCAAAATAGTAAATTTTAAATTTTGTATGAAAATTTTGCAAATAAGTCAAAGATTTTTTTCTAACGAAATTAATATTTTTGGATTCGAATTTTTGAATAATTTCTAACAAACAATCAGTCACTCACCATTCGTGTTTATTGTTAAATGTTGGTGGTTGTAATTCTTTAATCATTATGGTTGTTTCAGTTAAACAAATTTGTCTTTCTTTTCATTGAAAATGACTTTCTTTTTTATAACTTTTAAAAACATCTTCATTTGAAACAGTTTTGACAGGATTCATTCCAAAATTAGACCTCCATTTCATTTCATCCTTCTTGTCTCGAAACTCTTCAAAAACAAAAGTTTCATTAATTCGTTCATTCTTCGACGCATGCAACATTAGAAAAGTGAAAATACCTTCAAACTTGCGAATTGCAAAGGCATTCAACTGCACACCGAGCCTTGTCTGCCAGATTCGAACCGGATATAAAAGGAAAAAAACACATGAGAAAAAGAACATGTTGATTACTCGAAAGCAAGAAAAACGAGTCATAAAAATACTGAAAAATTCATGAGATAAAAGAAAACAAATTACACCGAAAACACTAAGAACCGTTGTTGTGAAGGTTTGTTATAAAATGCCTTCTCACAATTTTCATTCTTCATTCATAAAAAGGCATAGCGAGGAATTGACGATCGTTCCTTCAAGCATGAGAGACGAAAAAAGAATGAAAATATCGGAACAAAGCATTATCACCTGGAAAAATCATTTATCTCAATATGTGTGGGGTAAATATCCTTCAATGATCCTCTGTGCTGATGAATCAGGTAATCATGCCTATGAAGATTCAAGAAATGTGATTTTTATTGTGGAAACAAATGTTAATAATGAAATTGATCACACGCCTGTGGATAGAGGAGAAAAAAGGATTTCATTGCTCCATTGCATTTCGCTTGATGGAACTTTTGTTCCTCCTTGTTTTCTTGTACAAAAACCATTCAACATTAGATCCCTTCAATCTTTTGGCTATCAAATCGGAATTCATGGTTGTGTGGAAATTCAAAATACGTCATATTTCACAAAGGAGTTGTTTGTAAACTGGATAGAGAAAGTTTTCATTTTTCATGTCAACATTAAAAGTGTGACTTTGCAAAATAAACACGCATAGACAGTGTTGATGCTCAATGGTTACCGAATCCACCTGTCGGATAATGTATTGACTCGACTTGCCAATTAAAATATCTTGCTTTCAGTTTTTCCTCCAAACACAACACATTCGTTGCATTCATTAGGATAATCAATTTTCTCTTTTTTGTAACTTCAAATTCAACAGGTTAAATCGGGCTCAACACACAACTACATGGAGCATCATTTGTGGGTCGCAATGAATGCAATATTACAAGTTTCTACATCGATCAACAATTTTTCTGCTTCTAAAGAAAGTGAAATAATGAATGATTTTCACAAAACAGCTTTCAACAGCCCAGATCTTTGAAGAAAGCTTCAAAAAAGTGATCGAAGTTGTGAAATTGGACAACAAATCATTGCCGCTTTCATGTACAAGACAAACAAGACAAACAAAAGGAGGTGAATGGGGAAAAATGAACATCGATCGAATGCCAGTTTATTTTGGACTTCCGATAAAGGTCTCACTTGATGAACAATTCTTCTGTTGAAAAGTTTTTTTGCATTCGTATTTTCATGCGCGTTTCAAAAAAAAATGACAAAAATAAACAAAATATTCATTCAAAAAATGATAGACACCATTTATTATTCAAATTTGGTAAACTTATAATTCGACATTGGTCAACTAATTGTTCAATATTAATTAACTAATTATTCGATTTTGGTAAACTTTTTATTCGAAATTAATAAAATTGAGTATTTTTTGAAAAAAAATTTTTTGTATTAAGCCTTCCATTGATTGAGTGTCGAAAAGTGATTAAAATATAATATTTAGTCAATATTCAAAATATTGATGAGAAATTGAACCTCTAATATTATTATTTGTGAATAGACATGAAATGTTCTGATTTTTCAGAAAAAAACCATCATCTTTGAAAACTTAAAATTTTCAAATAAATTCATCTCACATTGTTTAACTTTGCATTGTTCAATCAATATATATATCATTTATATTGTAATTTATACAGATAAGCATATATAAACAAAAAAATCTTTGAATGTTCTTTCAAAATTCTTTTTTTGTTTATAATAGTTTATCTGTATAAATTACAATATAAATGATATATATATTGATTGAACAATGCAAAGTTAAACAATGTGAGATGAATTTATTTGAAAATTTTAAGTTTTCAAAGATGATGGTTTTTTTCTGAAAAATCAGAACATTTCATGTCTATTCACAAATAATAATATTAGAGGTTCAATTTCTCATCAATATTTTGAATATTGACTAAATATTATATTTTAATCACTTTCCGATGCTCAGCCAAAAACCTATTTTTCATTAAAAATTTATAAAAAAATACGCAATTTTATTAATTTCCAATTGAAATTTTTCATTTTTGTATAATTAGTTCATTTATTTCGAATAAGGAGTTTAACATGTCGAAATTAAGGTTTATAATCATTGATTCATACGTTCAACTGTATTGAAAAATTTTTTTTCATAACTATTTTCGACATATTTCAAATAAATTAGTATTAATAAAACAGTTGATACATATAGAACTCAAATAATACAAAACAGAACTAAACAAATTTAACACACACACAAAAAGCAATCAATATTAACACAAAAAAAAGAAATGAAATATCAACACATAATTTATTTATCATAATTTTTTTTTCAAAAAAGATGCTTAAACATGTCTAATTTCGATAAAAAATATCAAAACTTGTGCTTAGATAATGACTTTATCGTTATTACAGAATTTAATGAGCAAGAAGGAGTTTGAATTTTTGAATAATGATTTTTTGATTTATTATTATTTCAAAAGCCTGTTCCGTTAATTGTGTATCCTGACGCTACAATTTTGACAGAATTTGATGTGAATTCTTTTGCTATTCGCATAATGACAGTTGAGGTTGACTTCCAAGGTAGAAATATTCCCGATCATCTACCAAATGATCTTTCAACAATTGTAATTGATGAACAAAATCGCATTTATGCATATGTATTGATTCTGAAATTACTTCTTTTGAAATAAAATATGTAATGTTGATTTATTAATTTTTTGTTTTTTTTATATCACAGGTTCATCATTTTACTCTTTCGGATATTTTTGCGCGAGGGTATGTTAGACCGCTTGCCTTAAGCTATTGCTCGGTATCAAAAATAAAAATATTGGCAATTCATAATCAGATCCGCTTAGAGTTTCAAAAAATTACAAAGGATCTCCAACGAACAAATTTTGCATTGTTTCGGAATAATCTTTTTGAAAAACTCAGAAGCATCAGGATCACACATGCTTATCTTTCAAAGAGATTGCCGTCATCATTTTTGACAGGCAAACTGTTAAATTGGAATCAAACAGAATTTGCATGCAGAACATTTCGACTCGCAAAAATTTGTTGCCTAGTAACATTTGATCAACTTTACAACGATTCAGCAGATAATGAAGACAAAATACAGCCATCATGCGAAGAAATATCGCTTTTCTGCACTTCAAAAACTTGTTTTGTACAGCATGAAAGCGAACTGCAGAATGAAGTGACAGAAAAAACAGAGAGTTGCATCAGTTCAACTGCTTCAGAAGGATGCAAGTCTCATCTTCTTCGGCATCTCTTTGAGGAAAAAGGATGGTTGGGAGGAGAGGACCTCGAAGAGCTGGGGATTTGGGAGGTTCTGAACGAGCTGAGCGACTTTGACTTGCGGCTGAGGAATTTGTACAAGCGGAGGAAAAACGAACTGAGAGAACGAGGAATTATAACAGATGTCGATGCGGATGAAGACAACTTTGATGATGAAGAAGAATTCGAAAACAAGTTCGAAGAAGAAGAAGAAGAAGATGATGATGATGAAGATTGCAATGCTCAAGAAACCGAAAAGAACATCATTTCTCCTGCAGTTTCGACATCACATAACGTCGTATGCCAAGAATTCAATGAACATTTGAAAGGCGATTTCCCCTTCTGTTCAAAGAAAGAGGGCGAACATGGAGCAGAAGGGAAATATGCAGACATCAGCGACTGGAGCGAAGAGATGGTAGAAGACGCTGTTTTGAGAGAATTGAAGCAGGCAATTTGCCGTTTGAAAGGAAAATCAGAAGGGGAAACATTGCCGAAACACGATTGCTGGCAACAAGCAGGAAAAGAAGAGATTTTTGGAAATGAAACGGAAAAAGACAAGGAATGTACTTGTTTAAGTAATGTATCTTCAGCCAAAAAAACAGAAGATTTAAAAACATTCAATGAAAAATTGGATTCAATGAAACAACTTTCTTTTTCTACAAATACACAAAATGAACAGAATGAATATTTTCCTTTTGAAATTGTTGAAGATGGTGACAGCGAAATACAATACAAACAATTTGAACCAGTTTGCAATTAATTTCTTTCTTTCTTTTTTCTTTTCTTTTCTTTTTTTTTTTGAGGCTTATGAAAGAACTTATTCTAATATGATGACATGTTCAAATTGTGTTTTTCGTCATTTTTTTCTTTTTTGACAAAATTTCTGTTTCAAACTTATTTATGTATTAATTTTTTGATTTTAATGTTTATTTCTTTCATTTATCTTGATACAATTCAGGACGACATTGACATTCTTCTCTTTTTGTACTCACAAACACTCGTCGATAATCCTGCTGCTGCTGATTTATCTTCCTCTTCCTCCTCTTCATCTTCATCTTCATCTTCTTCTTCCAGCTCTTCCTCCTCAAATCCAACTTCTTCAACATCTTCTTCTCCTTCTCCTTCCGTCAAAAACCACCACTCTCATCGTCATCGTCATTTTCATCATCGTCCTCATCCATTTGTAATTCCACCTTCATATATAAACGCAGTTCTTTCTCCTTTTGCTTCTCCTCCTTCCATTCTTCTCCCTCCTTCGCGCTACAAAAACGTCCAGCTCGACCAAAAAAGACGTTCCATCGAAGAAATCTGCTCAGAAACCAATGCAAAACAATCAAAAATCAATCAGTTGATTCCTTTTGATCCATTTTCGAGTTATTCTTACAGCACTAATACTACAACCCCTTCTTCTTTTTCTCCTTATCCTTCATCATCATCATCATCATCCTCCTCTTCCTCCTCCTCTTCCTCCTCCTCTTCCTCCTCCTCTTCTTCCTCTTCTTCCTCTTCCTCCTCTTCTTCAAACAGAAATCTTCATCTTCTTCTCCCCATTGCCCGCTTAACCACAATACACTCCTTCTTTTCTCGTCCTCTTGTTCTTCTGCGCATGCTGAATGAAGAATCATTCGATTTGTCGCTTTCTTCTGATTTTGAAGGCGGAAACACTGTTTTACGCTTCGGCAACACATCTTTGGCAACTTTCAACAGAATCAGCAACACCACAAAGGATATTGGCTTTCCTCGTTCTCTCCAAGGACACTCGAAATCTTCTGGTTATTCATCTGCTTCTTCTTCTTCTTTTGCTTCTTCTTCTTCTGTTTCTGCTTTAATGAGTCGTTTTTATAACACTTCGCTTACTGATCCTTCCTCTTCATTTCCCTCTTCCTCTTCCTCTTTTCCCTCTTTCTCTTTCTCATCCAGCAGGCCCCCTCCTCTTTGCCTTCTGCGTGCCTTTGCAGATGCTGAATGCGCATGTGATGTTCTTCTGAGGGAGCAAGAGAGAGAAGAAGAAGAAGCTGTGAAAAGAGCGCTGAGCGAAATAGAGACAAGCCATCTGAAGATGTTGAATACAGAGACACGCAAAGAGAAAACGAGGGTTTTTTGTGAGGAAGACAAGAAAAACAAAGATGTGTTATATTTTGCAAGAAATGAAGAAGGAGAAGAGCTTGTTGAAAAAGGAAAGAATAATTTGAGTGGCAATGAACAAACAGAAGATGAAGTTGAAAGAGAAATAAAAAGGAAATTGAATCAAATTGAAAGCGAAGAACTGAATTCACCTGAATCACAGCAATTGAATGGGAAGGATTCTTCTTCTTCTTCTTCTCCTTCACTTTCTCCTCTTTCTTCTTCTTCTTCTTCCTCCTCTCCAACTTCTTCTCCCACTTCAATAAAATCATCATCATCAACTTCTTCTTCATCTCATTCTTCTCATTCTTCTGATGCTTCTTCTTCTTCCTCAATGTTTGTTTCTTTTACTCTTCCAATTCCTTCCAGCCGCTCAGAAAAGAAAGCGAAAGAGACATTTTCTGCTCCAACTTCGCCTTCTGCACACATCAACACATCTCCACCTTCTGTTCTCTTTGCTTCTACAACTTTTTCTTCATCTGCTTCATCATCATCATCATCATCATCTTCTTCTTCTTCTGCTTCTTCTCCTTCTCCTTCTCCTTCTCCTTCTTCTTCTTCCTCCTCCTCATCATCATCGTTATCTTCTTCCTCCTCTTCCTCTTTATCCCCTGCCACCCCCACATTCTCTCCTCCTCCCACACTCAAGCGCATCATCTCCAGCAGCTCCAACAAAACACGCAAAACTGTTCAGTTCAAACAGAATCTTCGCATGTCGCCTGGCCAGAAATACTCAACTCTTCCTTCTCCTCTCCTTTCTTACTCCATTTCTAAGCAGTTATCTTCATCTTCATCATCATCATCATCAGCTTCTTCTTCTTCCTCATCATCTTCTTCTTCAGATGTAGACAAACTTCTTGTTTCTCATTCTTCTTCTCCTTCTTTCATCAGAAATAGTTCTTATTCTTCGAATGATCTGCAATCACCTGAATTTAAGCCAACTTCGCTGCAACAGCCAAACATTTCACCCTTTTTGTCACAAAACGATTCATTTGCTTCGCATTCTTCTGTTTTCTCCCGCACAATTTTGCATTCTGCCTCTCTAAACTCACCTGATTATCTTTCAAATGATATGTTTTCTTCTTCTAAGTTGAAATCAAACTCATCTTCTGAAATGAATCTTTCAGATTCTTCCTCGTCTTTCACCCCTCCTACTCATTTCCCTTCACTCGATCGTCTTCTTTCATTGAATTCGCAATCACCTCAAAACCCTCTTGCTCTTTTAATGACGGTTTTTCCTGTTCTTCTTTCTTCTCTCCCGCCTCTTTCCTCTTTGCCTTTCACAGCACTCGCACCAGCAGTCGCTTCTTCTCTTCATTTACTCTCTTCGTTTCTTCTTCTTCTTCATCTTCTTCACTCAAACAATCAGATTTTTGATCCTTTCAAAATTCCAACGAATTATCTTTCTCTTTCTCCATCTCTTTCTCCTCTTTCTTCTTCTTCTTCTTCCTCGTTGCCATTGTCCTCCTCCTCCTCCTCTTCCTCCTCTTCTATTTCATCTGAACAGCTCTGTTTATCTCCACTTCATTCAGAACTTAATTCAAAAAGTGTTAATACTCTTTCGCATGAATCAAACTTCATAAGCCATCCTCTTTTTCTTCAAACCCTTTCGCTTCTGAATTTTTGCCGTTCAACTCAATTTTGTTCTTTTGAGAGTCACCAGCTTCCTCTTTCTTCTTCTTCTTCTTCTTCTTCTTCAATTAAACATGTTCACCCTTCGAATTTAATCACATCATCATCATCATCATCATCTTCTTCTTCTTCTTCTCATTCTTCAATTTCATCTTATCCGTTTTTCTGTCCAAATCACAAAGACGACTCAAACATCATATCTTACTCTGCCTCTTCTTTGCTTCATTCTCCTTCTTCTCTTCTCTCTTCTGCTTCTTGTTTTGCGTCGTATTTCTCAATTTTCCCTTTTCTTCCTTCACAACACCCAAAAATCTTCGATCCTCTTTCTCCTCTTCCTCTCCCAAAAATACATGTTTTTGCTGCTCCTCCGCTTTCTTCTTCTTCTTCTTCTTCTTCCTCCTCCTCCTCCTCTTCTTCTTCTGTTTTTGATCCATCATTTCCCAACAACCACACTTCTTTCACTCAATCTTCTCAAACAACACAAAATTCATCAGACTCAACCAGTTTGATGCTTCCTTCTTCAAATGAGACATTCCATTTGCCTTCTCCAATATTCGTTGTTCAGCATCCTTCTGTCTGTTTCCCTATCTCTGAGCACAACAACTCTCTTTTGCAGTCTTCTTCCTCTTCTTCCTCTTCCTCCTCCTCTTCTTCTTCACCTTCTTCTTCCTCTTCTTCTTCTGAGAAAGATTCAAAAGTATCTTGTCTGAGTGATCAAGACAATGGAAAGAGGATAAATCAAGCAGCCGAAGGAGCAAAAACGAATGGCTCAACTTCATTATCTCTAACCAGAAATGAAGAATGTTTCCATTCACACACTCAAAATTCATCACATTTGCTTTTCTCCTTCAGTTCTCCTCATTTCTTCCATCGCCCTTTCGCTCAGCATTCTTCTGCTAAGCAGACCCAAACTGTTTCTGACGCATCCAATTCACTTTTCATTTATCTTCCGCTTTCGTCTTCACCTCTTTCTCTCTCGCTTCCATTCACAACCATCCCTTCTCCATTCGGAAGAGCACGTATTCTTCTTCTTCTGTCGTCAAATATCATCCCTCGCAATCAGCAGCAGCATCAGCAAAAGAAGCAGAAAAGAGAAGGAATTCAAACAGGTCACAGTGAATCACCAATAAAAGAATGTATTGTCAATGAAAATGAATGCAAAGAGCAACCTTGTTCGGGTTCAGCTCAGATTCAAGCAAAATCACTACCACTGCTACCACCATCTCCATCACTATCTCCTTCACAGAGTCAGTCATTTGACGCTTCTGACTCCACTTTCGACAGCTCAAATGAGTTTTCTCTGAGTCGAATGATCCACATCTTCGATGAGTCTGCTTCGAAGCCTTATTCGTCGTATTCTGATCCCGATTTTGCGACAAAGTCAGTCACACTGTCTCCTTTTCCACTCGCTTTTTATTCGCATTTCATTGCGAAAGTGGTGGCGTTTGAAGGGTTTTCGAAGTTTGTGTGGAAACAACGCTATCCTATTCTTTCCTTGCTTAATACTTGTTCAGTGAAATACAGAACTAATTGCGAAGAAGGAAATTCATTGAAAACTTCTTCACATAGACTCAGTTTTGATGCTAAAAGGAAATCTTTTTCTGCAAAATCAACAGATTCAAGTAATTCTTTGTCAGATTTTCATTCTTTTCTGAAAAATGGTAATGAAACAATGCTTAAAGTTATATATTCTACAAAAAGCAAGTCTTGTTCAGAGATGAGAAAAGATCGCGAATCTATTTTGAATTCATTGATTTTGGGGATGTTTCAACGGGCAGATTCATACAAGTCATTGACATCCACTAAAACCCCACTTCCTTCTAATTTCAATCATTTTTCAGCTCTTTTCCAGCAGTTTCTTTCAGACTACTTTATTCACCAAGAAAAAGCATTCTTTCTCCGCAATCTGCATCCCTCTCTTTCTCTCCTCTCCTCCCCAAATTTCTCGCCAGTCGTCTTTCTCCACAACTTTCTCTGCCACCCCGTCTTCTTCCGCGAAGCTGCCCTCTCTCTCCTCCATGGCATCCCTGTTGTCATCTGTGGCTGCTCCAAATCTCGCGACAGGATCGTCCAGCTTGTTGGTTCTCTTTCTCTGTTTGTCGCTGGCTCTCCTCGTGTCAGCTGTGTGCAGTGCTGGCGAGTCACCCCACTTTCTGTGGGCGATCTGCCTTCACTCAGACTGTGCGGGTTGTGTGATTATTCAACTAATTCTTCAATGGCTAATTCTTCTTCCTCTTCCTCTTCCTCCACCTCCTCTGCTTCATTGTCGATTCATCAGATGCTATCTTCATCATCTTGTATTGCGCCAAATGCAGCAGAAAGTGTTGTTCTTTGGTATTATGACAAGCACTGGATGCATTGCCTGAGGCTGGACAGTGGCTCATGTACGAAAGGGCTATTCAAAATGCCCGGGATGGGAATTGACAGAGCTTCATTGTCGCTTCTGTTCTATCAGGAAACACAAACAGTTTTGAGGCAGATTGCTCTGAAGTGTTTGACATTTGGTGCATATATCGTTTCATTGAACAACTCAACTTTGGATAATTCAAATGTGATTGAGAAAGAAGAAGAAGAAGGAGGAGGAGGAGAAGATATTTTTCAGACTAATACAACAACAAACCATATGAATTCTGCAAAATCGGATTATCTTTCCTTTTCTCGTTCATCTCCATTGCCATTTGTCCACAAAAGAATGTTTCTTTCTTCTGCCAGCACAAAACTGTCCCAACAGCAAAAGATGAACGACAAAGGGCAAGTTCTCCATCTGTCTGCTCTTCGCAAAACAGAGCACTCATTCAGTTCAAAGCAGATCAATGTTATATCTCCACTGTCAATTTCCTCTTCTTCTTCTTCTTTAAAGCCAGCTTCTTCATTTTCACACACTTCCTCTTTTTCTCCACTTGCACATTCATCAGTTTCTCTTCAGTCAAAAGAGGACATTGAATTCCAGCTGAGCAACAGACAGAAGAGATTTCGTTGCATGAAAAGAGGTAAAATGAACAGTCAAGCAGCAGCTTTCAGAGATGATCCGGATGATGATATTATTGCAGTTTGCCATTTTTATTTCCCCTAATTTTCTTTTTATTTTAATATTCTCCTTTTCAATAATATTAGTATTTGACGAATATTCTTCAAAATGAATCTAAAGGCTTCAAGCAAAATCCTTCGCTAAAACTTGTTAATCCTTTTGATTTTGTTTGGATTGATGAAAAAGGAAAAGTTATTAGCCAATTAGATTGTAATTTGAAATTTTCACATTTTTAGTGATTATGTTTTATGCAAAATCCTAATGAGATCTTATTTTTTCTATAGTTTTATTTATTTATTTTTTAACATTAGAAAGTCTTTGTTGAATGATATCACTTTACATTTTTCTTATTGTAAAATTTGTTTTTTAATGTGATCAAAGTTGTAATAATAATCTTTTGTTCAATGGATAACAAAGAATTCATTAAAAAGGAGCTTATATCATTGAAAGAACAATATCCAAGTTTAAGATTATTAAAGCGCACAACTCCATTTCCTATACGATTGACGATCGATGTTGATGCTCCTGAACAAGTTGATTTGTATTCATTAAGGTTTTTATTTGTTATTTCCGAAAGGTACCCTACAGAAGCATGTGGACTTGAATGCCAAAGTGATGAAATGAAAGAGGATCAAAAAATTAGTTTTTGCAATTCAATAATGAAAACGTGTAAAAAGAAAACAGTTTCTGATGTTACAGCATGGGTATCTGACCCCAACAACCTTTTTAAGATATTCGTTCCTATGTGCGATTCTTATCCTGGTGTAAATTCAGATGGATCAAGTTGTCTTCGCTGGGCCCTGAAGAATGCTGGGGAAATAGCAATTGCTGAACAACCAAAACCCGATTACCTTGCTCCTGAAACTGAAAACGGTGATGAAAAAAGCAAGGATGAAAAAGACGCTGAAGGTAGCGATGAAAAGAAAATCGAACCTCTTGTGGATGTTTCAACTCTTCCTACTGATCCAGCTTCTTTGCGTCAAGCAATGTTAAATTTAATAGGTCCCGCAGAACTTCGAGATAAAAAAGATAAGAAAAAGAAAGATGAAAGCGGCAAGAAAAAGAAAAAGAAGAAGAAGAAGAAGGGAACAGGAGACGACGACGATGATGATTGGATGCTTTATGATGACGATGAGTCCGAACTTTCTGAAGAGGAAATTAGAGAACGAAAGAGAGAAAGAATGAGACAGGAAAGAATGCATCATGTGAGAAAAGATCCCACATCTGTGTTTACTTTGTCCGCCGAGGCAGCAGGAAGCACACGAAAGGCACGAAAAGCAAAGAAGCAGGCTGAAGCAGGGGGTGATAAGGGAGAAGGAGGCGATTCATCGGCAACTCCAACACCTTCTCCATCTCCTACTCAAGGATCGTCAAGTTCATCAAAACAAGGCGACGATGAAAAAGGATCCAGCTCTCTTTTATCTGGTGCGAAGGAAACGACGATCAGAGAAGAGCTGAGCGATGTGATAGCTGATCTTACAGCTGTCGGAGTCATCACAAGCAGCGCCTCGTCTCGTGACACACAAATTGGTTCACTTTCTCTCACTTTCCACGGCAAAGAGCTTCTGGTTGACACATCCATCGAACTGGGGATGGCAAAGCGGTACGGGCTTGTGGGACTGAATGGGAGCGGGAAGTCAGTGCTGCTGAAGGCGATTGCAGCGAGAGAGCTTCCTGTTCCTGCGTTTCTGGATGTGTATCTGCTGGATAGAGAGGCGCCGCCGTTGGAAGTGGAGGCTTTGGACTATGTTGTGTCTGTGGACGAGGAAAGGCTGCAGATTGAGAAAAAAATCGATGATCTTCTCAATGGAAGCGGAGGAGGAAAGGGAGATAGAAAAGGTGGAAGAGGCAAAGGGAAAGGAAAGAAGAGAGGAGGTGATGCTTCTTCTGCAACACCAGGTGTTGATGGAGAAGATGGTCCAACTTCGTCAAGTTCATCTTCCTCATCTTCATCATCGTCAGCCGCATCTGAGCTGACAGACGAGCAATTAGACCTTTTGAATGATTTGTATCTCCGCCTCGATGAACTCGAAGCAGACACAGCAAAAGCACGTGCAGGAGCCATTCTGCGCGGGCTGGGCTTTTCTGCCGAGAAGCAGCGGCAGCACACGAAGGACATGTCTGGTGGCTGGCGAATGCGCCTTTCGCTTGCCCGAGCGCTTTTTGTGCGGCCAGATATTCTTCTGCTGGATGAACCGACGAACCATCTGGATTTGGAGTCGTGTGTGTGGCTGGAGAGGCATCTGAAGCAGTATGAGAGGTGCCTTGTGGTTGTGTCACATTCACAGGACTTTTTGAACAACGTGTGCAATCGCATCATGCACCTGCATCTGAAGAAGCTCACAATCTACACAGGAAACTACGACCAGTATGTGATCACTCGGAGAGAAAGAGAAGAAAACCAGCGGCGGCAGTACGAGACAGAGCAGGCGCAGATTGCAGACATCAAAGAGTACATTGCGAGGTTTGGGAGAGGGCGCTCGAAAATGGCTGCGCAGGCACAGTCTCGTGCGAAGCAGCTGGAGCACATGGAGCAGAGAGGGCTGACAGAAGCTGTGGTGGATGACAGAAAGTTCCAGTTTACGTTCTCAAAGTGCGGGACACTTCCTCCGCCTGTCATTCAGTTTGATGGAGTGAGTTTTGCATACGCTCTGAAGGATACACAGCAAACATCTGCTTCTGCTTCTGCTTCTTCTGCATCATCATCTACAACTCCTTCATCTTCACTTCCACCTGTTCCCAAACTCGGCCCAGTTTTGTTCTCCAATGTGTCGTTTTCGCTTGGGATGGATGCACGTATTGCGCTTGTTGGGCAGAACGGGTGTGGAAAATCGACTCTGCTGAAGTTGATGTGCGGAGAGCTGAATCCGCTTGAAGGAAACATCCGGCGGCACAGAAATTGCAGAATTGCCAGGTATCACCAACATCTGGAAGAGCAGCTGGATCTTTCGCTGTCTCCGTTGGAGTTCATGCTGAAGAAATTCCCTCCATCTGGTGTGCCAGATGGGGAGAAGAAAGTGATTCCGGCAGGAACAACACCAGGGATGGGTGCAGAGCTGTCTGGTGGGATGTCGTTTGGGTCGACTGTCAGCAGTGCAGAGCAGGCGCTGAGAGGGGCGCTGGGAAGATACGGTCTCACCGGGCAGGCGCAGCTGCTGCCTATGAAGACGCTTAGCGATGGGCAGCGCAGCAGAATCCTGTTTGCGTGGCTGGCGTTTTCGATTCCGCATTTTCTGCTGCTGGACGAGCCGACGAACCATTTGGATCTGGAGACGATTGATGCGCTTGCGACCGCTATTAATCAGTTTGAAGGAGGTGTTTTGCTTGTTTCGCATGATTTCAGGCTCATTCGCCAGGTTGCTAAAGAGGTGTGGCTTTGCGAAGACGGGAAAGTTGAGCCGTTTAAAGGAGGAATTGAAGCATATAGAAAACTTCTTGAATCCAAAATGGAAAAGGAATGAAAGAATAAGGAAGTGGAATACAAACAATCATTTTTTTTTTTTCATTTTTTAAACTTCATTTCGCTCTAATCAAAAATCATTTCATTCAGAGCATTGCTTCACCAAATTTTAAGATAATCAAATCATAATTCATAATAATAAATTTTTCGAACAAAACCGAATTTAATTGAAAAGAACAATGCACTTTGCATGAAATTGTTAAAATTTTTATATTGTCCTCTACCATTTAAAAGTTGTTCAATAACTTTAAAAAATTGTGGACTGTTCTTGTTCAACTAACATAACACTTTCGGAAACTCATACCAAATTAAAAATGAACGACACAAAAAATTTCAATATCAAATTTGCCTTTCTGAGCAATTTTGAAATATTTATTATCAATTTTCATCACAAAAGCAAAAATTTTGCGTTTCTGAAAAAAACAAAAAAATATGTCACATATGGCTGATTATTTTTGAAATCTTCATTTCGTTCGAGTTTTGATCAAAATTTCCATTTCAATGGGATTTTTTTTTTTTGTTTCTGCAATAAAAACATCATGAACAATATGTTCTAATAGTTTTGATCAATTTTTCAAAATCCCGTTGATATTGAATTTTTTATCAAAACTCGAACGAAAGGAAGATTTCAAAAAGGATCATCCATATTTATTCTTTTTTGGAATAATAATAATTCTGACATTCTCGTGTAAAATATTACATTGAAATATTTGAAGGTTGAGAATAATCTTTGAAAGCAATGTGTGGAACATCATTCATGAAGCAAAACATATATTCCGAATTAAATGTTTGTGCCCCATAAGAAAATATAACAATATTTCCCAACCTTTAGGAATGTGTTCTTGAGATATAAGTTTTATTTCATGACATTTTGTTGAAATGTCTTGTCTATCAACTCCCAAATATCAAGGACTTTGCGGAAGCGTTGCCTTGTTTTCGCAAGAAAATAAAGAGAAATTGAAGGATAAATTGAAAACGAGTTTCACACAATCCAGCATGAAATTGAAGCTTGAACAAAGTCAATTTATTCCATCGTCTGTTCCAGCCATGTTTACAGCAGCATATGCATTACGAAGTATTTCTCTTGAAAATCAACAACTCAGAGATGAAAATGAAGGATTGCAGAAGCAAGTGAAGTTTTTCGAACGAGAACTACGTAAGTACTCATCGGAACTTGACGGTGCAAGAACAACGCAAAAGTCATTAGTTGAATCTTTGGAACATCAAAACAAACGAAATCAGATGCTGTTAAGCCAAAACAGAGACCTAAGGCTTCAAATAACATTTAGACAAAGCAAAGTGGAACCCAACGAAGTTCAAAACAAAGAATTCGAAGAGGATAATATTAAAACTATTGGAAGTTGCGATGCGAATGATGTTAGAAGTCAATGGCTAAAAATGTACTTTTTTGAAAAATGGAAGAAATATATCAAAATATCGCAAGCAAAAATAAAGCAAAAGACAAATAAATCCAATGATGCTGTGAGCACACAGATTGCGGTTTGTTGAAAATATGCAATATTTTGTTGTAACAATTTTTTTTCTTATAACTTGTATTTGCAGAAGATAGGAGAAGCATCATCTGAAGCAATTGATTCTCTTTCTGTGATTCAAAAAAATGTCATCCATTTGTTGCATCAAATTTCTTTAAGTAAAGAATGAAGATTTTATTTTGATATTCTTTTCTTCATGCTTATGAGTGCTATTTTCACATCAACTTTTGAAAAATTATGTAATAAATTATTTTTCCATTAATAATACAACAGAAACATTGGAAATCAGCACTTGAGAACAATAACTTTCTCTTTTTAAAGTTAATTCAAGATTATAATTCTTGAAATGAAACTTATACCGAATAAATATTTTGTGGCTAACATTTTTCCCAAAAAGTTTGAATATGCTTATTTTGAATAAAAAAAATCAAAAAACGGAAATCAAAAGATGAAATTTCAAAATAAATGCCAAAGAATTTCAAAAATTAGCAAGATTCAGAAAATTTGATAAATTCATTCAAAGAAAAGAGACAACTTTCTGCCAAAACCAATAAACATCATCCACAAACACCACTTGCCCCAGTCAAATAGAAAAAGAAAAAGAAAAATGATTTGATGCTAACTCTTTCTTGAGAATCACTCTAAGCATTTTTGAAAATTTCACATTTGGAATGTTGAAGCATAATATTTTGTGTGAAAAGCTTCAAATAGTTGTTTATTCCCACATTTCCAACTAATTAAAAAAAAAAATGCGCTTTCAAGTGCTCTTTTTCAAAAACTTATAACAAAGAGTTAATTCTCAAATGTAGCATCCTGAACTTTGATGGATATAACTCAAACCGCAATTCTCCACAACTTCAAGCTTCAACTACTCAATGCCACAACTTGATGTCATATTGTACAATTCATCCTTTTTAATCAAAGTCAAATAATCCTGATTTTGAAAAAAGCTCATTAATTCTCTTCGTAAAGCTAGCCGATTGAGGCTCAGGATCTGTTGGCAACAAGCACTTTGTTAGCGGCTCTCCATTCTGTTTCCGTCTCTTTATCTCTTCGAGTTCTGCCTCATCGTCAACAGAAATCATCACAGAAAAATCTCTTTCAGCAGGCCGCGGAAATCCTCCTTCCTCTAATCTTTGTCTTGTAAAAGTTCGAACAAAAATCGGATTTTGTTCCGCTAATATCATTTCATAGACCACATCCTGGCTTAATAGTTCGTCAGGCACGACATTACGATTCATGAAGAACGCTGGGCAAAAAGACAGCTTCACATAGTGTTGAGGAAAGTCATACTGATAATATAGAAGCTCTTCCTGTGCATTTGGAACGCATCCACGATATAGCTTCTTCTTTTCTTCTTTGGTCAGCATTCTTCTTCTATACGGCTGAGGAAGGACTCTTTCTTTCGTTCGCCACATTCGCTCGGAATCAGACATTTTGCTTATCTGACTCGCCGATCTGAAACTAAGCCTTGACGTTGCAGCTCTCATATCCCATTCCCCTTCTCGATTCCAAGGCAATGCACCAAATCCTTTAGAACGCATTAAATAGATGAGTAATGTGGAACGAAACACAATAGGCTGAATCTTCGCCACTTCACTCATCATCTTAAGAAACACTTTCTCAGTTCCAGTAAATTGAGCAGGAGCTGAACTCACAAGTCGAGGAAATTCCTCAGGATTATCATAACCTCTCTGAATGACATTGATAAACCAACTTTGTGAATCAGAATAATTTGATGGCTGGACACATGATGGAACAGAAGAAGACGAAGCAATATCACAGCCAGATGTTTGAGCAGTGCTTCTATTTAATAGCTCTTGTTGCTCAGCCTCATCGTCAATTTTATCCAGCACTGTAAAGTCCCGATCGTTCAAAGCAACAAATCCATTTTCAAGAAGTTTTAATTGAAGTTCGTTTCTCAGCTCGTCCGGATTCTGACGGCTCCGAAGGAGTTTTATAACATTATTCTTTTCCTTAAACTTTTCTGCAATATTCACCCTGTCCACTTTACTAGCTGAACTTGAGAAAATCTCGATTGCGTATTGCGGATAGTCGCACATTGCATAAAGCTTCCGTAAGCGCTTTAGAGGAACATATTCTCCATACAGTTGCTGAAGCTCGCTTTTTGTAAGATCTCTTCTACAATAACCTTCGGGCAACACCCGTTTTCTTGCCCTGCGTGCTTTCTCCTTATCGTCCATTGCATCCATTTCTTCTTTTGACAAATAACGCAAGCCATTCGTGTGCAATTTCACATTCCACTTTCCATATCGATTCCATGGTAGTCCGTTTTCTTCTCTGAGCGAATAAAGCTGCATGATTGCATAGGCTTGAACAACGACAGGATCATTTTCTGATCCAGCTATGAGCTCTGCTGCATCTTTATTGTTTCTCAACCCTTCTTCACCGTACACAGAAAGGCAGAAATCCTTTGCTAATTCTGGCTTTTCGTAAAGATTCCACAACATTTCGACGCGTTGCTGAACAGCAGCATCATCAAACGTATCAAGATTTGGCACTGAAGACTTTTCATCTGAGGTTAGAGTCTTGTGCAACATCCTTTCCGATAGATCAGAGTTTCTGTTCATTCCCATTGAAAGCCCAGGAAAATCTAAAAATTTCTCGTCAGCTGTGATGTAACGAGACTTCATCTGCATCTGATCATCTGTTGGCGCATCTTTGCTCGAATTTCGAAGAGATTTCAGACTGTTCAACATTTTCACAATGGAAGGCTGTTCATTACCTTCAGCTGTACTTTGATCGGAAACATGCTCTTTTTCTGTGAGCTTGAATAATTGTTCAAAAGGATAGTCAATTATTTCCTTTTTCTTTTTCATGATTTCGTTTGGTTGTTTGTTGGATTCTTCTTTTTTAATCTTCAAAGTTTGCAATTCAGAAAATTTTTTTCCTATTAAGATTGAAATTTTCACATATGAAAATTAATAACATTGGAAATATTCAAACAAACGAATATTAAAATAAAATGGTGAAATTTTGAAACTTAAATACAATGAAAACTTGCTGTACCTTCAGGTTCAATCTTTTCGTCTGAAGTGCTGCGACTTTGCAGCTTGTTAATAGCGAAATGAATGTAATTAGTATGTAAGCGCTTTTTTGGCAATCCTTCAAAATATTTTGAATGTTTCGAAGCTTTCACTTCAATACCATTGCTAATATTTTTTATTTCACTCAATGAATAACTAATTTGAGGATTGATTTCAAGATTCTCAGCAAATTTCTGTGAAAAATTTTGGTATTCAAGTTGGACTGCTTCAAATCTTTTTTTTCCATTCCCTTCATTTGAACGCTTTAGCTGATGCTTAACAAATCCCTGAAACATTTTGTTCCATTTTTGTGAAATGAAATATTCTAATTTTTACATAAATAGAAGACAAAAAAAAAAAAAAATAAAAAATCAGCAATAACAAACCATCATAAAAACTAAGATCAAGTAACTTTTTGCAACCAGAATTTACGCTTTTTTTTTCATAATCGGGCAATAACCTTAGAATGTGAGAGCTTATTAATGAAATAGAAGCAAGCTTCTTTATTTCTGAAGTATTTGAGCAATGGTTTGTTTCAAATTCTGATTGATTTGAAGTATTATTGAATGACGATTCAACAACAAGGATTGATGACCTACAACAAACACCTAAAAAAGGAATAATATATTTTCGAAAAGCACAAGAAAACCTTGCTTATTTAATGACAATCCATCCTTCAGCACTTTTCCCATGAATAAAAGGGAAATGCTCTCACAATTTGCATTCATCAGATTTGCAATAATTCCTTTCAACTCATCTATATTAATGCCATTGTTGAAACGGAATATGAAAGAGTTGAAATTGGTGAATTGAATTTTTACATCAATCATTTAAGAATTTCTTTATAATGGGGTTTAACATATTTTCGATTTGTTGTTGTTAGTGAAAATAAATGCAAGTTCAACAAAATTGCGAAATAATCTTCACGAATGTTTTATTAGTGATATAGAGCATCGATTTTTTAACTTATAGCATATTCCGTTATTTGAACTTACAAAATTAATCAATTAAAAAATATTTGAAAATAAAGAGACAAATAATTAATTCATAATTCAGAATTATTTTTGTTAGGACTATGTAACAAGAGAAATTAAAGTGGATTGTGTCGGTCGAAGTTAAACCTTTAAGTCACATGAACATTTCTTCTCCACGTCAGTCAGTTTCGTCCCACAGTTTTTCAAGAAAAAGAAATATTTATATTGGTAAGATGTAACAATTGGATACCGAATTTTCTTAATAAAATTGAACCTAATAATTTTCAACTGATTGATAAGTTAATATAAAACAATTTTATGTGTTTCATTTCTTAGTTTTCTCAATAAAGATTTTAATAGAAATAATTTAGAATTATGGGTTTTGATCATTGTTTACGTTGTGGATGAAATCTTTGATATATTTCTATGTAAGTTTTTGAGCTTCAATCTCAATTTTTCTCAAAAAACGATTCTTGGAATTGGCTTTTCGAACAGATTTTACGAGGGAAAAAGCCATTTTGCAGAAAAGACAGGGTATTTTTTTCGTGCATCAAAAATGGTGGAAATGCATCATATTGGAAATGCAAAAAGTGCAGATCTAAAAAATCTTTGTTTTTAACACCAGTTTTCAATCATTACAAAATAGGGTTAGTGAAGATTCTGCTGTTGATTCTTTATTTCTACTTTGGGATACCAAAAAAAACCACAAAGAATCTATTGAATTTATCATATAACAGCGTTGGTTAATGTTACAGTATTTGTCTTGTCTCATAACGTATTTCTTGATCGAGTATCCAATAATTTTAGGGGGACCTGGGATCGTTGTGGAAATCGATGAAGCAATTTTGAGGAGGAGAAAGTCCAAAAGAGGTCGCTCAAAATGGCAGCAATGGGTTTATGGAGTTATTGAGAGGAAAATGGATGGAACAGTTCAGAAAAAAATGATTTGGATTGTAAAATCAAGAAAAAGAAAGCACTTGCTACCTTTCATTCAAGGTCACATTTTGCAAGGATCAACAATTATGAGTGATGAGTGGGTTTTATATAAAGAATTAACGGATTTATGTCATGAAAACAAAATTGTGACACACAAAAGAAACTTTAGAGATTCCATCACAGGGGCTTGTACTAATACCGTCGAAGGGATGTGGCACCATATGAGATCATTTTTTCAAAAATCAGTGTTTCACCATTAGTTTCAACAAGATATTCTGTCATCTTTCATCGTTAAAAGTGTTTTCAAAGTTGATTTTATTCTATTAATTGGAATGATTTATCAATTCGAGCCTCTGAAAATACAAGAAGAAGATGACATCGAAGATATTACATCAGACTTTGCGGAGTTGGACCACATAATTGAAGATGCAAATTCATCAAGTGGAGAAACTGACAGTGACAGTTTAGGTGCTGGCGATGGCTCTTCAGCTTCATGTTAGATCGATAATTGAATAATATAAATTTAATAATTTAATTTTTTTTTTCTCAATTCAAACATAATTTTCACTCATTTTTAACAACAATTAATCATTCAAAGAACAAAATAAAGCAAACCATTCATTGGAAGTTGCTTTTTCCGTAAAAAATAGTCGGACCCAATATGTTACACTTCACATTTATATTTATTAAAATTATTGAATTGTTTTTCTTTTGAATAAATAATTTTTTGATATTCATTCAAAAAATGATAGACACCATTTATTATTCAAATTTGGTAAACTTATAATTCGACATTGGTCAACTAATTGTTCAATATTAATTAACTAATTATTCGATTTTGGTAAACTTTTATTCGAAATTAATAAAATTGAGTATTTTTGAAAAAAATTTTTGTATTAAGCCTTCCATTGATTGAGTGTCGAAAAGTGATTAAAATATAATATTTAGTCAATATTCAAAATATTGATGAGAAATTGAACCTCTAATATTATTATTTGTGAATAGACATGAAATGTTCTGATTTTCAGAAAAAACCATCATCTTTGAAAACTTAAAATTTTCAAATAAATTCATCTCACATTGTTTAACTTTGCATTGTTCAATCAATATATATATCATTTATATTGTAATTTATACAGATAAACTATTATAAACAAAAAAGAATTTTGAAAGAACATTCAAAGATTTTTTTGTTTATATATGCTTATCTGTATAAATTACAATATAAATGATATATATATTGATTGAACAATGCAAAGTTAAACAATGTGAGATGAATTTATTTGAAAATTTTAAGTTTTCAAAGATGATGGTTTTTTCTGAAAATCAGAACATTTCATGTCTATTCACAAATAATAATATTAGAGGTTCAATTTCTCATCAATATTTTGAATATTGACTAAATATTATATTTTAATCACTTTTCGACACTCAATCAATGGAAGGCTTAATACAAAAAATTTTTTTTCAAAAAATACTCAATTTTATTAATTTCGAATAAAAAGTTTACCAAAATCGAATAATTAGTTAATTAATATTGAACAATTAGTTGACCAATGTCGAATTATAAGTTTACCAAATTTGAATAATAAATGGTGTGTATTTCTTGATCAAATATATATGAATAAAAAATTTTCCACACTCATCCATGTTGTTTCCGTTGAATTTATCTGATTTTTCCATAATAAAATGTTAAAAGTTTAGTTATTTTATTAATGAATATGTTGGAGAAAAATACAAGAATATTCATGTTGAATGTGATGTTTGTTTTTCATCTGCTTCATCCTTGCCATTAATTGAAAATTTCTCATCATCAACTTATGAAATTCTCTGTGTGATTGTTTTTCAATTTTAATTGGGTTTGTTTATGTTATCAGCATATTGACTCATTATTGTTTGAATATTATTAAATCAATCAAAGACAGAAATTGTATTGAAAGATTTTCATGGAATATTAATTCGTTGTGGAAAGTTCGTATTTTTTTAAACTTATTTCTAAAAAAAGCTAATTATTTTATCTGAAGCTCTTCTGACATAAAGACATTAACAGGTAATTTCCTTTCTAATCACTTTAATTGAATAAGCTGAACGAAATTCATTCAATCTTTTTTTATGATCGTTTCATCAAGACAAGAAATTAATAGCTGTTTTCTCTTCGTTGAAAGTTAAGATCTTGTTTCCGCTGTTTTCATTTTGATTATTAATCTTGTTTTGTTTGCAAACAAACATTTCATTGCCATATCACATATTTTCCCAAGCGAACAAATAAATAAAAATTTTGTATTAAAAAGATAGATTCAAATGTGAATTTGTGAAAGCTTTTCAACTTTTTCTCTTATTAATCTTTGAACAAAGAACTGATGAACAAGTTTATTTTTTAAAGATAAATAAAAAAAAAATGATCTTTACTAAATAACATTTGTCATTATAAAGAAAACACAACCGAATGAATAAAAAATGAAGAAATGTGAAACTTGTTGTTTGAACTGTAATATCAACAAAAATTCTATTGGCAAAAAAAACAAAAAATGAATCACTTCTAAGACAACATTCTTTTTCTTATTCAACTGTTTATGAAAATATAACTTTGGTTTTTTTTCAATTTGAAGTGGTTATTATATTTCTGATATCATTAAATTCTGAATTCTTTTTTAGATAATTGATTAACAATATAATTAAAAATATTTTCTTTCAAATTCAAATAAGATGAATACATCTTTCTATGTGAATGTTCCAAATTAAAAATTCACTATTGTTTATTCTTGACAAAACTTCATTTTTAGATATTAGCTTCAATTTCTTTCTGCATTTTAACTTTAAAGGTTTTTTTATTTTCTCGCTGCTGTGACAAAAAATATTTTAATCTTTATTCTTTTTTATAACATTTCTTTATCAATTTCATTTCGTAATTTGAACTTTGATTTTATTGTTTATTTTCTTTCAAGCAAAAAGAGTTCAATAATTTGTTCTGAATTCAAAATTCAACAACACACAACGTTTGTGTTTTTCACAAAGTTTTCAAAATCAAATGGGGGGAAATATCGAATTTCAGGCTTTTTCATTGAAAAAATTTGCACTGTGAACGAACCTTTTGTGATTAAATAATATGAATTAAATGGGTTCATTTTTTGAAATGCGTGTGAGAACACGAAACAATATGTTGTTATATCAGTGATTCCTGTTTACGGATATGAAAATCAGATTTATTTTGAAATCTGAGAAAGCGAAATTAAGTTATGAGTGAAATACTTATTTATGCCTTGTGCAAAAAAAGTTTGAAATTCCGTATTTTCCTCAAAATTTTTGAAAAAATAAATAGAAAAGAACATCTTTCATATTTAATGGTAGCTTTGTTGACTGAAATTACAAAAATTGAATGAGTGAGATGAAAAACTTTCAAATGTTAACAAACGAAACATTGTTTTTAAAAAAAACAATCACATACGCATTTTTTTATTAAAAGAAATCAATGAAAGAGAATATCTTCGATCTCCAACAATTCTTTTTGCCTTTGAAACCATGCGTTCAAATAAGGCTTTTCTCCAAGGGGATGCAATCAAATGGAAGGCAAAACAAGAATTAACAGTTTCCATATCCCCTTTCAGAGCCAAATCTTCATCAAAGAAATATGGATCGTCCTCAATGACAGAATCATCCTGAATATTAAAAACTTCTTCGAAAGAGAGCTTCACATCCTGAAATAAGAATATCATCCAATCCTTTGCAAAATGATATTTATTGCTTCGTCGAAAATGACAATAAGTCGAAAATACAAATCAAAAAAAGCAGCTTTATTGATTTGCTCCAATGCTTCATTTTCAGTTGTTGAATCATATTTCAATATTCTTTTCCTTGACGAATAGTTTCCAAAGCAGAAAATGTCTTATTCATTTGCAAATGATCTTTCGCACTCTCGTCTAATTGTTTTGTTTTTGTAACAGATTTCTTTATCTGTTCCATTTTCTTCTTGGTTTCCAACTATATCCCTTTCATCTTTCGCTCTTGTTGTATTTTTTATGCGATATGTTGAAACTTTATCTTCATCTTCTTAAAATGATTCAGAATTGTTTTCTTTATTATCCTAATCATACAAATAAAAATTTCACCACTTTCGAATTTTTCTATTTCCACATCACATTCAAATTCATCAAAATATCCATCACTTTCGCTTTCATCTTCTTTTGCAATTTCTATTTCGGTTTTTTCAATATGATCAATAATTTCACAAACAAATTTCATTATTTCTGAGCAATTTCCAATGTTTGCAAAGTCTGTTTTACTTAGGCAAATCTATGTTAATGAAGAATACAATTGTTGAGTGTGTAAACTAAATCGATTCCGAAATCTTTCCATTGCTGTTTTGATATAAAGTGCATAAAAATGATTAAAAATTGCAGCAATTGAGGTCGGCAGTGAAGCAGATAGAGAAGAAATTGTGTTTGATAAAATATTAGTTGAACAAGAAATGAGCAGTGGAGACATTTGTTGTTGAATGTGAGAGGATAACTGAGAAGAAGAAGAATGTTTTTGAGTTGAAGATAATTGAAATGGGATCGTTGATGACGAGGAAGTTGGCTGAGAAAAACTTGAAGATGAAAATGATTTGACAAATGATTCAATCGCATTTGATGAAGATGGAATATTCGATAAATTGAATTTCATAATGCTTTGGTGCTTCGAAATTTCAGAAAATACTATATCGCAATTTGTGAACAAACCTTTTCGATATTTTCCTGCTCCAATTGGTGAAAGGGCATAAGTAAAGGCAAAAAATCTGCCTCTTTCACCAGAAAATGTGTAGTTGAAAAGCAGAATGATAATGTCTGTTATTGCATTGTGCCAATCTTTCTGTTGAAATATATTCAATGTTGAATAATAGAAGAATAAGCTCATTGCGTTCAATAAAATAGGAAACACAAAAGATATCTTTGTGGAGTCTTTTTCGAATTGGAGATGCAAATAGTTAATCGGAAATAGTAAAAGTTCTGTTATTCCAGCAGCTTTAATGTTTTCTTCATTCAGTAACTTGCTCAAACGAACCCTTTGGATGTTTGTCCTAATATAATTGCATATTTGAAATAAACACAACCACCTTGTTCGGATAAAAGTCGGACATTTCCGAACCAATATTTTTCGATTGACTGTTATATGCGACGCGGTGCTGAAATTAACGAGCATTTCTCTCACATTGTTCAAGAATTTATTATCTTGAAATGCATGACTGACGATCAAATTCAGTAGATGATTCAAGCAAGGAACGAAAATATGATTAAACAACGACAGACTGTCAGCGTGTTCCATTGGAACCTGGTTAAACGAATGGAACAATTTTGTGAGTGCTTGAACCTGCGATTTCAAGCCATCAGAACAAAAACATCTGACATTCGAACCAATTTTTCCAAACTCAATCAACAAAGTAGGCCTCTGCGACACATATTTTTTGCGTGCAATTTGTCGGTCGAGAAATTATTCATTTGTCGATAAGATTGATATGATTGTTTTTTCCCTAATTTTGCAATTCATGAATATATCTCTGTATTACCCAAACTTCACTGTTTTTTTATTTGTTTATATTTATTAATTTATTTTTTTTTTAATTTTTTGAAATTTTTTGATATTTTTTAACCATAATAATAATATATTTTGCGTTTGAAAAACAAATGAGAAATTTGCGAAAAACTGGAGAAGAAATATGAAAGGAATCAAAAAGATTGTTGTTTTGTATTAAATATAATGATTATGAATGGAAGATTTTTGTGATATCATTGCGCCTGATGTGGATTTGATTAATTGCGATAATTTTAACGTTGTTATTTAAAAAGCTCGAAGAAAAATAACTCATGCATTATTATTTTTCTATTCTTCTTCTTCCTCCTCTTCTTCTTCCATTTGACCAGTTCCTTTGCTTCTGCCCACTACAACACAGCCATCTTCAATAGACACTTAATTTCCATTTCATGCCACTTCATCACAGCACATCTCATTTCACTCCACAACTCCATCTTTCATATCACAAGTGCCTTCACTTTCTCTTTTTCCTCCTCCTCCTCTCATATCCTTCCTTCACCTCTTCTCAGTCACTTTATCCAACCCAACTCCATCCTCCTCCCTTCATCCAATCACCTCCCGCTCTTCCCAGCTCACTCCGATGTCTCCTTTCTCCACTGCCAGGCTCCTATCCACTCCACCTGCTTCTCTCTTCTGCGGCATTTCTCCCACATGCACCACTCGCCTGCTCCCGCTTGCTCAAAGTGTCGATGGAACATTACGTCGTATGCTTTTTAATAGAATTGATTTTTTTTTTTGACAATATTTTTATATTTATTTATTTATTTATTATTTATTTATTAATTTCCTTCTTTCTTCTTCTTCTTTATTTATTAATCCATTTCAACATAACATTGACATCTCATTGAAGAAGAATCACAATGTCCATCATCAGCATCAAGACAACAACTCCCAGCTCTTCGTCGTCCTTCTTCTCCTTCCTCCTCCTCCTCCTCCTCTTCTTCTTCCACATTCACTCCAGACGGTCCTGTTGGCTGAGGCTTCCCTCTCTTCCAAGGCCAAATACAAACACAATCACAAAATTTGAATCAATTTCAAAGTCAAAATCGAACCCAATTCACTCCTCGCTTCACCAACCCGTTTGCTTCGATGATTCAGATGTGATTGTGTGGGAAGCATCAGACAAACTGAAAAACACCAATGCCAATTTCTATCCATTTTCTGATGCTTCTTCTTTTTCTTCTTCTTCTCAAATTAGAGCTTCATCTGCTGGCTGAGGCGGAAGAAGTAGAAGAATGGTGCTTCCACCTTTTTCTGCTGTGAGACAGGCGAAAAAGAGAGGGATGTCATCGAGGAATGTATCTGGAAGAGAAGGAAGAGGAGAAGAAGAAAGAGAAGGAGGAGAAGGAGGAGAAGGAGGAGAAGGAGGAGAAGGAGGAGAAGGAGGAGAAGGAAGTGAAATCACTAGAAATGGAGATGTAAGTGTGAGTGTGGATGAGAATGATCCGATTGTGCAGACAGTAACGATGCTGATGAATTCGAAGATGCAGAGAGCGTTTGCTACTCGGAATCTGGACAAGCTGAAGGTTGTGTTAATTCTGTTTATTGAAGTCATGAAGTTGATATTTATTTGTGATTATTCTTTTATATATGTTGCAATTTTAAATGATTTCATTTATTTTTATTATTTTATATTCTTATGATCATCTTTCTTTCTTTCTTTCTTTTTTTCTTTCTTTGTGTATAAATGAAATATCAACCATTCCATTCCACTTCCCTTCCCTTCCCTCTTCTTCCCTCTTCTTCCCTCTTCTTCCCCCTCAGAATTTTTCACCCGAAGCAATCGCCACGCTGAGCAAGCAGCTTCATTCGAAGGATCCAATTGCAGATACTGAGATGCTGTTGAGAGATTTGAAGTACAACGAGAGGGTGGAAGAGAAGGAAAGGACAAAAGGAAGATGGGAGTCAACAATTGATGGGGTTAAGAAAGAAAGACAGGTTTGATAGAAAGAATGAAACTTTTTATTTATTTTTGTTTTTTGAGAAAGAGAGAGAAGGAGAGAAGGAGAGAAAGAGAAAGAAAAGGATTTTGTGATGTAATTGTTGTTTCATTGCACTTTTTGAGTGACTTTTATTTAGCGATTTAATATTTTTGGATTTTTTTTGAAATAATTTGATTTTGTGGTGAATTTCATTCAATGATAATCTTCTTTTCCATTTCATTCATCTTTCTAAACTTTATTACCATTTTCTTGTCAAATTTCTACGTCACTATCTTCTTCTTCTTCTCCTTTTTCTCCTTCTTCTCCTTCTTCTTCCTTCTTTTCCTTTTTCTCCTCCTCCTTCTCCTCCTCCTCTTCATCACATGATTTTTTTTAAATCTTTTATTTCTTCTTCCTCTTCTTCTCATTCTCATTCTTCCCACTTTCGCCTTCTCTCTTCTTTCAAACAATTTCTTTCCGATAAATGCGATGTTCTTCACTCCATCAGACTATTTTTTCATTTTAGCAACCTTCTTTTCCAATGTTCTCTTCGGCTTCGCATGAAGCTCCATCTGATCCTTCATCACCATTGTAGTTTCCTTGTATTCATTTCATCTCGCTCACACACTCCAATAGAGTGATATTTCATTCTCTGGAGTATTCGAAATTATCTCAACTTCGTTTCATTCACTTTTTTTGTTTAGAAAATAAAATTCCTTCACTTCTTTGTTATCACCGTTTCAAGTTATAGAAAATGAATCGCATCATATATTTTTATGCAAATTTTAACTTTGAACAAAAGATTTATACAATTATTATAAATAATAATAGTCCTCAAATGACCACTTTAACGTTTCATTGAATTGCCACAACAATCAAATGTTATTTTTGAAATTATGATCATATTTGTCTTTAAAATCAAAACTAAAAAGATAAAAGAGAATTGTTTGAAATACGCTAAACTCCATTTCCTTTTATTAAAAATGATCAAAAAGTCTTGTTTGAACAATGCAACATCTGAAATAATATTTCACCGAATCACCAAACTTCAAAACCAGAAATCAAAGCAAGAATGATTCATAAATGAAAAAAAAGTGAAATCTTTAAGTGAGTGAAAGTCTCAAAATAAAAAATATTAAACAGTTGTTAAAAAATCATTTAAACACATTTATATCTTTCAACTCGACTGATCTTTGTCAAACGACTGATCTTTGTCGTTCGACTGATCTCGACAAAGATCTGTCGATAACCCATTATTATTATTAAAATTTCAGAAAAAAAAGAAAAAATTCTGATTATTCATTTCCTTATAAAATTATTTATATTTATAAATAAAAAATTATTTAAAAAGATTTTGTTTCGTTTTTTTCTTAAAATAATAAAATTTATATTTAAAATTTTTTAATGACCAAAAAGTGTAAACTCGATAAAATTGTCGGTCGACCTGTCGAGTTGTCTAAAAAATGTCGGTCGGTCGCAGAGGCCTACAACAAAAACTGTCCAAGTTCGAATATCTTTTTCAGTTGAGCAGCCTTCAAACAAATTCAAGAACAAAGGAACAGAATAAAAAGATAATGGCACAACTCCAACAACTACGTAATTTTTGTTTCCAATTTTTCCGCTTTCCATCATAATTGCTATTGGTCTATTTCTAATTTTTGATAATGAATTAGTAATCTTTGAATCAATAATTTGAAGAATGATTTTTAATTCGATTTTCCTGTTAAGCAGGTGATTATATCTTATCTCTTAGAATAAGTATGAAACTGAGACTCTTTTTAAAAAGTTGTTATGAAATCTTTCAGAAAACTTCATGAAGCTTTAAGAAAAGAAATGTTACAAGTTCCTACCAATGAAATGAATGTGTCCATTAATTTATAACTAGTGTTGCAAAATTGTTCACTGTGTGAAATTACTGCAATGCATTTGTTGTCGAAGCAAATTTTTGCATGCAGGAAAAAAATCTGAATTGAGTTCTGCTTTGTCAACTTGCATTTGCGATATTTGATAGATGAGTGGTCTTTTCTTCTGGTAATATCACATGTAAAATCAGATGTTGCATTTGGGAACAAACACAAACGATGGTTCACTATTTTATTTGATTAACTTTGAAAAACTGGAGAAAACCCAATAAACTAATTATTATTCACAATTTCAAAAGCAATTTTGCTCAGGACCATATGGGTGATTCTTTTTGAAAAGTCACAAAAGTTTAATTTTCAAATAAATTAAAATTTTCATATTTTGCTCAAATTTCTGTTAACATTCACGTAACTTCACTTGAATGCATGAAATAGCATTATCCAATAATGGATTCCATATTTGGTAAGTTTGGTGCATGCTAACAGAAATTTGAGTAAAATATGAAATTATTGATTTATTTGAAAATTAAACTTTTGTGACTTTTCAAAAAGAATCACCCATATGGCTGGATTTTTTTTGAAAACTTCCTTTTGTTCAATTTTCAAATAAAATTTAATTTTCATATTTTGATAAAATTTCTGTTCTCACATATCAAATTTCACTATCACGAAAACAAAATTTTGACAATGTTTTAATTTCCATTCGAGAAAAATTACCTGATTGGAAACAGAAATTTGATCGAAATAGGAAATTTTTTCTTCATTTGAAAATTAAACAAAATGTTATTTTCAAAATATTTGGACATATTTATCTTTGTTAAATAAATAAAGGTGATATTACGTTACAAAAGTAATAATTGCAACAAAAGAAATTAACGTCAAAGTGTTCTTTGAAAACCGATAGAATTGTGATATTGTCGGATATTATTATAGGACTGATAGAAATTATATCCGATCTTTGAAAAAAAAAATCAAGATAAAAACAAAATGAGAAAAGAAGAAAAAGAGAAAATTGAAAGAAGAACAAATAAAAAAGGCGACGAAGAAAAAAAAAGGAAAGAGGATGAATGTGGAGGAAGAAAGACAACAAAAGGCTAAGAAAAGCAAAAAAAAAAAATTATTCGAAGAAAGAAAATGATAAGAACAAGAATTTTTTCATCAAAAGGTTTATGATATTGAAGATTTAACACAAAAACCAAATAATTATCACAAGTCGAACTTCTTATCACTTTCTTTTTCGCATAAACAATTATCCGACATCAGCAAAATGAAAATTACGTCAACAACCTTCATTCGCTTATCAACTTTCATTTTCTCTTCCTCTAAATAATCCTCGTTTTCTTCTTCGTTCTCTTCCTCATCTTCCACTTCATCCATTTTGTCATCTCAGCCACAACATTGTCTTTGCAACACACATACACACACACAACCACCACTATCGTCTTTGCTCCCTTCAACTTCTCATCTCGCTCATTCCACAAACGTGTGAGGATCATCTCATATTGTCAGAGCCTTTCATTTTCCTTTCTTTCTTCAAGCAGCTTGTGAAACTCCCCAAAAAAATTTGAACTTCCTCCCATTCCGAATTCTTTCTCCTTTTCTTCCTTTTCTTCCTTTTCTTCTTTTTCTTATTCTTATCATCCTTCTTCCAGAATGAAACGTTTTCTTTTTTTAAACACTGAGTTAATTCTGTAAGTGTGGAAATCGCATATTGTTTCTTTTCGGCTGACGAGAACGTCACGTAACTGTGTTCAACTCCAAAGGTGTTGTTTTTAGCTCTCAATTCTGCATCCTCTTTTCGGCATAGGTGTATTTAAGGCACATTTCCAATCCTTTATTATTCATTAAAACATTTTGATTATTAAAAAGTTGATTTAATAATAAAACTAGGCCTTTGCGACAAGCCGACTTATAAAAATGGTTTCGACTAGTCGACCGACAGGAAATTCTTTTTTTTTTTTAATAAGATATTTTTTTTTCATTCACAATTAAAAAATTACTTCACTTTAATTTGTTGTATTTAATTTCAAATATTTTGTTAAGAATTATTCATATTTATTTTTATTTAAAATATTAATCATGATGTATTTAATGGGTTTTCGACAGATCAATTCGACAAAGATCTGTTCAGATCTGTCTGGATCATTCGGATCTCAAGATCTGTCGTGTTGTGTCGATAATAAATGTCCGAAATGGATGATGGTTTCATTTTTGAATTACCAGCTGAATTAAGAAGCTGTTTATCTATTCCACAAATAGTTTGTTAAACATTGATTTTCTTTTGAATTCTTTAAAATTTTTAATATTAATGTATTCATGTAAAGCAAAAAGCGTTTTCAGATAAAATTTCTGAATTAAAAGAGAAAGGATGTTCATTTGTCACTTTGATATGCACTAAATTCACAAACAACGGAAAATGTTTTCTTTTATAATTTTTATTTTGGATCTTAAATATAATGATAAAATTTACATAATTTTTTAGATTATCTTCACCCCAACAATACAAAAGAAGAAATTGGGAAAATACACTTTGAAGTTAACAACAATACCCTCTGGATTGCGTACACTCCAGTTTTACCTGATGGATCACTGAAAAAAGATGGGCATGTTTACTATCTATGTCCAAATAGCAAACACGGAATAAACTGTGGCTTTTCTGGAAGAAAAAACACAGATCGTGTTAGGAGTCATTCATGCTTTCTAGCAAAAGGATCTTCAATGTTATCTTATCTAAAGCCTAAACCTTCTGTTCATATTTTATCAAAACCTCCAAAAAAAGTCCAAAAGATTTTCAATTCCGATTTTTGCATTCTTATTAAGCAATTTCTTCATCTTATAAGCCATTGCAATATAGCTTTTTTATCTGCTTATTCTTCTGAATTCAACACATTCATTTCTTCGTTAATTCGACTTTCTCAACAAAACCCTTCTTTATCTTCAGAAACCATTTTTCCATCTTTAACCAGTAGGAAACTATCATTGCTTATTAAAGACGAAAATTTGAGAAAAGTTAAAGAACGAAATGAAGCAATCAACAATGCAATGGTCGGCGTCATGATGGATGGAGGCGTTATTGCTGGAAAAAAGTTAACAATTGTAACGGTTGTTCCCTTGAATGAAAATGGAAAACCAGTTTTTTGGAGCCTGAACAATGCATGTTTTTCAGTTGCAGATTACACAAAATTGGCGCATACTATCATGAAGGAAGTGTCTGATGCGAATGGGGAGGTTCGTTGTTTTTGTACAGATGGATTGAAACCACAAATGCTAGCGTTGCAAAATCTCACAGAGGATGCGACTATTTGTGAAACTCGGCAAAATGAATTACAAACTCCACCATTTTTTATTTACTGCACAAATCATTTAGTCAATCTGATTATTACCCATTTATTTTCCGAAAACAAATTTTTGAGACAATTGAAAGAGACCATTATAACGATATCCAAAGACTACAGGAAAACATCAACGAAAAATCCAACAAATCCTACGTGCCCTTGCTTTGTCAAAACAAGGTGGCTCTGTTTATACGACATTTGTTATTTTTTTTATGTGAATTGCAAACATCCATCAATTTCTGAGTTTTTTGGTGATATTTCTATTTTTGATGTGATCAGATGTGGTATATTACTGTTTCCTTTAAGAGAACTGCAACTATTGCTCGAAAACGATGACACTAAACTGGGATCTGTTTTTCCTCTAATACTTAAAGCGTTTGCTTATTATTTTTGGATGATTAATCTTGATTATTTTTCTGATGAGAATTGGCAAGTTTGCATTTGCCATTTAATGATTTTATTACATAATTATTTCCTTGCTGGAGAACGAGGTAACAAATTCGCGTTGGCTTTTTCTTTAACACCAATTGGAGTGAGACTTTACCATCGAAGCTCATTTGTGATCTCCTTTTCATCGAAGCTTAATTCTCTTAAAGATGAATTCACTCAATTTATCAAATCATCAGAAAAATTATCGCCTTTTTCATCAACGCATCCTGCTGTCAACACTCTGAAGACACATTCACAAATAACGCATAATTCATTTCTCAACTCTTCTTCTTCAGCATCATCGATAACACCTGTTACATTTTCAACAATATCTTGTGCTCAACAAGAGAACATGAAAATTCCTTCGAGTCAAGACACATCAAAGGATAATAGTGCAAACAATTATCTTCTTTCCAATCAACAGTTGCAGAATTCTTCGGTATTTTTAAAACCAACATTTATTTTACCAACACAACAGATAAATTTCGGATCTCCTTTATCTGTGAATGCATTTCATTATTCGCTTCAACAGCTTGAAACGAAAATAGAAAAAATGGAAAAAGAATCTGCATCTGTTTCATCTGCACAAACACCAGCACCGGATATTGCACAGTCAATATTTTCACCTTCAAGTTCTGTTTTGAACAACGATATTCTTTTCAAATTGATCAATTATTTAACAAATAATTTATCTACAAAGGATTCAAGCGATGAGCAGAATGATGATTTACAGAATCAGCTTATTTTAGAAACATTAGGTATTATAGATGATGACACCGAAAATGAAGACGATGAGTTCATTGAAGAGACAGAATCAACAACCATTCCAAAAGAACAATTTATATATAACACAAGAAACTCTTGTGGATCAATTGAAAGCCAACAAGTTGCCGATTGCGATTCATCAACTGAAGAAAGTTCAAGTGTTTTCAATCATTCTTCCAATGAAAATATCGTTGACGAACTGTTTTTACTTGGATCGAGCAAACAACTTCCAACAGATGATTTAGAAAATTCAGATGAAAGGACCAAAGCATTATCAACAATTCTCGAGACAATTTCAAGTGACTGGTTTCCTCGAATCAAAAGCGGATTCAACGATTACGCAAATTCTGTTCTTTTTTCTATGAACTCCGATATAAGAAAGCAGATAATTTCTTTGCATTCTTCAAATTTTATTTGTTATGATCAATCTATTTTTCAAGACAAATGGATGGTTTATTACTACGAAATAGCAAAGCAAGGAGTTTTACCCAACATTTATGCCAATTTGTCATATGCATTGATCGCATCGCCCTGTAGTGAGGCATCTTGCGAGCGCCTTTTTTCAAGACTAAAAAGAATCTGTGGAGATCGAAGGCATTCACTTTCTTTGGAATCGTTAATTTCTCTTCTTTTCATATAAGCAATAAACTGATAATATACAATGAAGATCATGCACTGTATCTGAACTGGTTTGGAAATATTTGAAATTTCCTATATTTAACCGTTTTATTTATTCCTTGTGTTGTGCGAGATTTGTTAAGTGTTTATTTTGTCTAATCAGTTTTGTTAATTAAACATTTTTCAACTTTTCATAGGTTTCCTTGAAAAGTGGTGAAGACAAACAAATGCACAAGGTTGACAAAGAAACAAACATCAATAATTGTTAATTTACAATATTTTATTAATGTATTTATCAAATTTTTATTCTTTCATGAATATTTTGTTCCATAAACGGTTCAACTTTTCGCAATTTTTTGAAGCATAATTAATGAAAAGAACGTGTAAATGGCATGTTTGCTATTGTTTTGTTTTAAATTGTGATTTATTTCTGTATTTTCATAAGGCAAAAACAGATCAAGTTCATTCTTCACATATTTCTTTTCGCAATTTTTGGAAATAACAATATTTTGCATTGAAACATTCATAATTTGCATTAACGTTAACAAATCAGATGCATACGCTTATCTGTTTCACTTATTCGTGTTTTTTTGTTGTTTTTGTTTTAAATTTTTTCCGTTTTCATCCATCATTCCGTTTTATTAAGAAGTTTTTAAAACAGTTGTTTCAACATGTAACATTTTTCACATTGATTGAAGTTAATGTTTTTTTAAAAGAAAATGTCAACCTTGATGTTCCTGTTCCATTTCAAAATCTCTTGATTGTTTGAATAAAAAGAATCAATACCATGTATTTATGAGAATTACATATTCATTTTTTAAAAATAAATTCGTTTTCTTTTTTTCCTTTATTATCTTACGCAACGACTATTCATCCCAATCTTCTGCCCTGCACCTATCACTCTTTCTTCATGTTCCATTTCTCCAGCCTTATATTTCCTCTTGTTCGAAACACATGTCTCCATTTTCTTTTCCAACTTGCTTCTCTCCACCATTATTCTTCCTCTGCCACTTCTCCACTCCGCCAGTTAACATCTGCTTCAATATTTTCTTCGTCATCTTTTTCTCCACTTCCTTTATCATCGCCTTTTGAAAACCACTTTCAGTTGACCTCATCTTCTGAATCTTCCTGCACGCACCATCGCTCCTCCATTTTGTTAGCTCCATTTTCTATCCGTTTCTACGAATTAGTTGACTTATGCATCAGGCGCAAATAAAAAAATAATTGGTATTGTCTTCACACGTGTTCATTAACTCACACTTCATCTTCCTTGATATCTTGAATGTTGTCAACTTCTTCTCCTTCTTCTCCTTCATCGTCATCGTCGTCGTCGTCGTCATCATCCTCATCATCCTCATCATCCTCATCATCCTCATCATCATCATCATCATCATCATCATCATCATCATCATCATCTTCTTCTTCTTCTTCTTCTTCTTCTTCTTCTTCACATATGATCTCGAATTCGAGTAGTTGTGATTGTGATTGCAATTGTTTCTATCTGGCAGCACACAATTTGAGACTGTCTACCACACGCCGATGTTGTCGAAAATTCCCTTTGAAAGTGCTTGTAAAGGATCTGAATGCTCTTGTGTGCAGATGTCTTCTCTTCCTTCACACTCTTCAGACATGCTGCCTCTTCATCCTCTTCCACATCTTCCACCAACCCTCCCTCAACTTCCTCCGCCACCTGCAATGTTTTCATGCACGATGAGGTATCTACTCAGAGGAACAGATTGTTTTAAGACACGTCAATTTTCTTCTTCTTCCGCAACAATTATATCTGCAGATGGTCCTGCTATTTCGAGAGAAAATTCGCTTTCATTACCCAACACACACCACACAAACACCCCTTCATTCACTGTTTCATCTCCATTTGTTCCTATCCTTCCACCATCTGCCGGAACTTCCTCGTCTCCTCAATCTGAAAAATCTTCTTCTCCCTCACCTTCTTCGCATTCTTCTCATTCGTTGCGTTCACCTCCACTTCCTTTTCCTCCACCTCCTCCACCACCACCACCACCTCCTCCTCATTCTTCTTCTTCTTCTTCTTCTTCTTCAACTAAAAACCTGAATGAGTTCCAGAAACCTCCGTCGCGTATGTCCCCTCGCCACATTCACAGTCGCTCCTCTTCTGCGAACTTCTACTATCATTCTCCTCTCCTCAGCTCTGAATCATATCTTTCTCCTTCTTCCACTACAGTTACTCCATTTATGCCATCTTCTTCTTCCTCTTCTTCCTCTTCCTCCTCCTCCTCCTCTTCTCCTGTTGATGTTCTATCATTCTCTCAGATTCCAATGCTTTCATCAATTCCTTCATCAATCAACCCTTCTTCTTCCTCTTCCTCTTCCTCTTATTCCTAAACAGAAGATACCTCAACACTACAGCCACACACTTATTCACCCACATTGCATTCATTTTTTTTCCTTCTCTTCTCTCCCCAGCCAGCCAACTGCTCGAAAATGCAGCTGCTATTTGACTAGAGGCTTTCTCTCCATCCATCTGGCAGGAGCCGCTTGGTATTTGGATGTGATTGCCACACTCACAAATGTGTCTGATATAAAAGCAGAGTTGAATTCAAACAAGGAAAAAGCATCAGTTTCTTCCAATTCATCTTATCATCATCATCTTCGTAATCTTCGTATTCTTCGTATTCTACATTTTTTTAACTTCTTTTAATGAATCAGCTGAGATTTGTCTGGAAGAGTCATAGAATTCACCTAATGCAGATAAAATGCTTTCACTCGAGTGTTTACAAAACCACAAACAGTATGCAAATAAATGGAAACGATGAATGTGGAGAATAGATTACGAAGCTGAATCGCATGATTACCAGAGGAATATGCATGGTAGTTCCATTTTCCAACTGACTAATCGATCGCATTAAACAATTAAAAATCTTCCAATAGAAGAACCAAGATTTGAGCAGCTCGAAATAGAGGGACTCTTTTTTGCTGCAGAAGAAAGCGGTGAAAAATGGAAAGGGAGAAGTTGAAGTATTTTAAGTTTTTTTGCGATAAATAAGATTGACAGGATGTTGGACTTTGCGTTCATGCCAGATGTGGAGAAGATCATGTTATTTGATCTTGCATCACTTCAGGAAGCTTCAAATGGAGACAAAAAATGATAGAGAAGGTGAAAGTGAACATGAAAGAACATTCTTTGGATGGTCCAATTCAGCACAAAGCTCACCTCCGCCTGTTTCCTTTCCATCTTCATCTCCAATTCACCTCAAGTTTTCTTCTTCCAACTCCTCTTCTTCAACAAAACTCAACTTCTTCCTCTGTTGACCTCTCCGCTGAGCATTTTGAAACAAACATCCTTTTGTTCTTTGACAAGTTGCCACCGTGGTTCAATCATCGAAGAAGACACTTTCTACAAACAAAAACCAAATTCAGTGTGGACTGATCTCGTGGTATCGGATATGTTAGCCATTTCATTGCGTGTGAAGTACAATGTGATGTAGACCTCACAAAAAAAGCAGAGCGATATTATCTTAAACAGTCAGAAGACCTTTGGAGGAATCCACAGATGACTGATCATATTATGCGACCAGAATGTTGATGCGATAATACTGAACGTGTGTGCAAACTTGAAGTCTTTCCACTGTTAGCCGTTGCATGATAGCATTGTCCACAGGCGGAAAGAACAGAAGCTGCGGCCATTCATGATGAGAAACATTGCTGTGCTGATTGCCACTGATATTGTAGCGTGAAAAATTGATGTTCTGCATGTGGGTCTGATTATTGAAACGAATGCGCAGATAGACACTCAGAATAACTTGCAACGTTCGGGAAGAACAGAGAGGTGTGGACAAGAATATGCATACATTGCGCTGAACAAACTGATTGAAGAGTTTCACGTGGTGATGGTGGAACTGAAGAGAGCGGTTTGGTTCGAACACATTTCGGAGCATTCGATCGCACGGCTGATGAGAGCTGAGTGAAAAGCTGCAACAGAGCAGATAGTGACTGTTTCTGGTTCGATGGTGACGTTCTTCAAGTCTGTTGGGCTGTTGCTGGTGAAGAACTTTGAGGAGGCGATGCAGGTTTTGTGAACTGTGCAGAATGAATGCGAGAAATTGATTGAAGATGAAAAAATGAAGAAACAGAAGAATGAAAAGATCAAAAGAAAAGTTAAAATACAGGAAAGAAGAAGAGGTGTGGTAAATACCTGCATTAATCAAAAATCAAACATTTGAAAATTAAGCTTTGAAAAACTGATTCAACGACAAATGGACATAATTAATTAATGGTTTTTTAATTTGTTAATTTCATAATTTTCATCCAGAATCATAAATATAGATTATTAAAAATTCAAATAATAACAGGAGCAAACCTAGAAAATAAATAAGGTGAAGTGCATAAAAAACATAAATAAATCAATACAAAAGTTCAGATCAACAAAATTTTTATATAAAATATATTATTAAAATAGATAATACATATGTAAAATATGAAAACAAAAATGAGCAATTTCAAAAATAAGAGAAACAATGATAAGAAATGAAAAACATGGAATGTTGAAATGTTGGTCATGAAATAAAGAAAAAAACAAAATTCACAAACGAATATTTTCTAAAAAAAAAATATATATCTTCTATAAAGAACTTTATCCATAACATCCCAATTGAGAACACTACCGACTCTTTCGTTGCTCCCATCTTCTTGTTGATCAGCAGCTCGGGCGCCTTCCACCTCAAACACTCTTTTTTGAAACTATCTTCATCCTCAAATGCTGATGAGGGCAGAGTGTCTTCCTCATCACTTGCAGATGTCACAACTGTTGATGAGATGGATGATGAGTCTGAATCTGCAGAAGAGCAGTCGGAGCGCATTGCAACACAAATGACCATATGTTCAGAGAACAACACAATGTGAGGACTGATGTTGGCAAGTGATGAGAGAGGATTGTCCATTTCATCAAACGAGTGAAGTGCGAGATTGGCCATGCAGGACAGGATTTGAGCTGCTGTCTGCACCCTCTCCTGCAGAATGCCAATTGCCATCTCTTTCTTCTCGTTCATCCCATGTTGCAGCATAAACAACGAATCCTTTGAGCAAGCAATCAGTTTTTCATGAGGAGACGAGCAATCCTTTGTATAAACAATGATCGAAATGGATGAGAAAGAGGGCACAAATCTTCCCCTTTAACAAAAGTTGTTTCTGTGTCAGCCGAGAAAATTGAAGGTTATAGTGTTTGCTTTCTTGTCTCTTCTTCCTCAACTTCCTCCAATGCCCATTCAGCGACTTTGTGTAGATATTTTCTCCAAATGTGTATTGCCGATCACTCTCAGATTAAAAATATTCCACTACTCCAAAAAAAACATCTTTTTTCTTCAAAATTTTGTTGTTATCTTTTCTTCAAATTTCCTTTTCTGCTTTTTCACTATTCTTCTTCACTGCTCATTTTGTGACATCGATATATGTTTTCATTTCATTTTATTCCTAAATAGTCCCTTCTTTTTCTCATTTATCTGTTGTTCTTTGTTTGCATAAAGCAATCTCAAACTATAAAGAAAACTGATTGGCGTTCAAAATAAAACATTCTAAATGTAGATTAACAAACTGTTAATGACTTTATTCACTTCTATTTATATATCATTATAAAAACAGAAAACACAGTTGTTGGAACCGAAAACAACCATCTTTTGTGTGATTAACATATGTATATAAAAGTTTATCATCTTATTCATTCGAAAAGAAGATTGACTGAATTTGTATTTGTTTGAAAATACAACAAAACATCCAAAAAAAATTTGATCAATTTCATAAATAATTTTTTATTCAAAAAGAAATATGGTAATTTTTGAAAAAAGTTTTTTTCCTAAATACTATTGAAATAATGTTAAGTTTGTTTATTAAAAAATTTTGATAAGAAAAAATTTATGTGAAACAATTTTTTCTCATAAATTGATTCCGACACGAGTCGACTTAAACGACCGACACAAACGAAAAAATTTTCTGTGTCGCAAAGGCCTAAATAAAACATTTGTATGGACTGGAATTTTCAATTCTTGTTGATCCTTGAGAAAAAACTATTTTTTAAAATCATCCATAAATCTGAGTTATTATTTAAATTTTTGATAAAAATTGATAATTTCAAAGCAAAAATCAGATGCAGTGTCGTTTATAATTATAAACTCTTACAAAATTAATGATTTTTCAATAAATAAAACATTAAAAAAAATTAAACAAATTAAAAAATCAATTGTACCACCCCACAATTATATTTTCAATATTCTAAAAATAGAATTTGCTGTTTCTTTTCATTTAATGAACAATCGCTTTCAATTTATATTTATATGCATCTTAATTTTTGCGTATGTTTATTTATCATAATCTTTCTTTATGTAAGCAAAACATCTTTGAAGAACGAAATTTCAAAAATCTCTCAAGTTTTTCATCACTCGCTTTTAATATTTACTCCATATCATAAATATCTTTTCAAAGAAAAGCATTAAGTGAACATTAGGAAATGTTTTTTAAAATTACTTTTCGCTTGAAAAAAATATTTGTCATAATAATGAAATAGATGTGTTTTTTGGAGCTGATACAAAATAAAAAGGAAAAAGCAAAAACAGAACGAAGTTAAAATGAGCGTGTGATTGTCTGTTTAATGATAAATAATGCATTGACTTTGCAAGCAACACAGTATTTTATCATTGAATCTGAATCTGTGCGTGAAGAAGAAGTGCGGCTTATTGGATAACAAAAAATGAACAGGATTCAAATTTTGAACTTTTGGGAAAGAGAATCAGTAAAAACACTGCTTGTGCAGTGAAAAATATAATTTTGAACACTTCAACATCATTACCACTGACAAAAGAAAGTCAATTTCGGTTTGATCTTTGAGATAATTATAATTCACGAATAAATATTAATTTTGGAATTAAAGCAAACCAATAAGCAAATGATTCAGCTCTTATTGAATTAAAGACAATTTATCTGAGCGATGCAATAATTGGAACTGAATGATTATGTCGAATAACAAACAGTGTGAAACAAGCACTCTTTCGCTTTGATTCAACATACATCTTTGCTTGCTGTGCTAGATCTTCTTCAGACCAAAGATATGGTATTTCAGCTATTGATCCATCTCGATTAAGATCTATCAATATAATCGATTTATGTGTATCTGATGGTTGTTATCATCTTGTATAATAAGTTGGAATAGGCAATGATAACAAGATGGAGATCGAGAGTTATTGCTAATATTCTTAGGGGTTTCTCATGATTAGATATTCAGTGATGTTCTATAAAGAAGGAGTTATTGATTGGTGTAATCGATGTGTATCTATAGCTGACATACCATATCTCCTAGGAGAAGAATTAGCTAAAGAATTAGCTGAAAGTGTTCAAGTTGGTGAATTAGTGGTGAAATTGTGTGAAAATTGGTGTTTTCGTTGATGAAATACATGTGTTGAACATGTGTTGAATGTGTTGATGTTACCGTTGGTGAAATCATCGGTATTATCGTTTGTGAAATCGTAAATAAAAATAATTGATTTTGTTTTTTGTTTTATAGTAAATGGGTCGGAAGAAGATATACGCAACTGTGGAAGAAGCGAAAGCGGCTCAACAGAAACAAATTAAACAGTTTCAGGAAAAACGTAAAGAAGAAACTAAGTGTTACAACGAACATGTATCTGAAAAACAGAAGAAGTTGATTAAGATATTGAGGAGAAAGCTTATCGAAAGTGATGAGCTGTTAGATGAGTTGATGGAAAAAGTTAATGGTTATTTGCCTGCACCGGGATGATTGAGTAAAATGTGTTAATTGACGAAATATAACAGACTACACACGTTCGTTGTATCGTAGATTGTATCAAACAGTAGTCAAGATAACATTATAGTTGATTGTCAACACCTATATTTTTTGAACAAATGGCATTATGGTGGATTGCCACATCGATGTTTTTCACTTGATTTGTGGTTTATTTTGGTGTATTTAGCTTGAAAAAGTGTCAACCGGCAGACCGGATACCAAATTGTGGCAGTATCGAGATGCTTGGGGAAGGGAAATATTGGGTAAAATCTCCGTGCTGGAAGCGTAGTCCGGTAGTCCGGTAGTCCGGTAGTCCGGATCTTTTAATTTCATCTGAAAAGAGCTGCCAACATGCTATTTCTGCCAACATGAGCATTTTACCCCTAATTTGTCATGATTTTGAGGGTTTTTATTTATTTTCGACTGTATCATCATTTTGCCACATTGCCACATGGAATCGTCAGTGGCACACAAGTTGTATCGTTTGTGTATTTATGATTCCAAATAAACGAATGTGTTTAGTTAATTTCCGCAGAACAATCAATGTCATCTTCATCTTCACGTCGTTTGAGGAGTTGTTCATACTCTGGCTTGAGTTTATAACACCACACTTGATTTCCTCTTCCACCTACTCGTGTTCTCTCACATCTGTCTTTAATTGCTAGTTGGAATGAGCGATCGTTCTTGTATTCAACTGGTCTGAAACATAGTGCTTCAGAACATCCCCGCACTTCTTTGAGTTTGTTGTAATGCTCCTGACAGAATACATCGATGACAGAGAGTGATGCTGCAATGATATCTTCCTTTGCTTCCGTTGTTGGAAAAGCTCTAGTGTTGAAATTGGTGAGATCTTTGCTGATGAAATAACAGAGAAGTTGTTCTTAGAATTCATTATCGAAAGAGTTAGTGAAATCCTTGTAGAATGTGAGATTGTTCTTATATTTTGAGTCACAATCACAAACAACATATCTGCTGTCACCAATCTCAATCTTTACCGGGTATGTGTGATTTGTCACAAATATGAAATTAGCTACATTCTCAGCTGTTCTTCTTGGCTGATTCTTCTCATTGATTCTGATTGTTGAATCTGTGATTATACTCTTCAAGGCATCGAAGTTAGCTGTTCGATCATCTCCAACATTCTTCAATTCGTTAAGTACAATGAGCATTTTCCCTTCGACGATGGAGTTGAACTGTCCTGTCAGTTCTGCAATCTCTGTGACATTTGGACATGAATATCCTGCCAACAGTTCAGCAAGTTCATTTGTCCAGACATTCTTTCCAATACCTTGCAAACCTTTGAGAACAAGTGATGTTTCTGCTTTTTTACCAGGATTTTGAACAATTGACGCAATCCAACAGAGGATGTATTGATAGAGTTCATCGTTGTCATTGGCGATAACTTCTCGTGTGAAATCGAGGAATGGTTTGATGATTTCGTCATTTTGTTCGTTTACCATTTGGTATTTGAACCCATGGAACAGGGAGAATATTTGAGGGTTATCTGAGAAGAACTTCACTCCATCGATCGACAGAACATGAGAGTATTGTTCGAAAGCTGTCTCAACTGTGAGAGTCTTTTTGTCATCATGCCACAGTTTTATTGTTTTGAACAGTTCGTACATTGCTGATTTTGTCTTGAATGTTATTGAATAACAAGAGGAGTGAATGTCAAACTCTTTTACAATAAATTCCATCCTTGCTTCAACAAACCTCAGAACTTTTATGAGATCTTCGGCGACTTCAGACAGTGAGGAGTATTGTTTTCGACAAGCTTTATCCCTGATTTCAGAGAACGAGAACGATGAGTTGAGATCAATTTCATGAACAGTTATCTCTCGTGGAGGTTCTTCCTTTTGCTCATTCTCTTTTCTGAGGAGTGGAATGATCACATCGTTGTAAAATGATGGATTCCATCTCTTGACAATCTTTTGTAGAACAAATAGATGTGACTTGTCATCTCTGTATCTGTTTCGTTTTTCTTCAAAGTGAGTGATTGCATTTGCTGTTAGAGCAGCTGTCTTTCTGATTTGATTGTAAAGAAAATCTATCGATTGGTCGTCGAAACCGTTTATGTTGACGAGAGAGTTGAGAGCTGCAAATAACGGTAAAAGAGTTAACTCAGAATCAAGTGACAGAGAACCTGTATCGTTATGTATTTCAACATCTTTGAGTCCATCAACAAGAGCAAGAGCGACAGTTGGAGACAAATCAACGACACCATCTTGTGTGAGAAGATTGTGTGGTTCAGCTGCCATTGTCGCTGATGTATTCTCTGTTTTGAGATCAATACCGAAAACGTCAAGAACACTCTCGAGTGATGAAAGATCTGTTAGCTGTCTGTAATTGTTGAGGGGAATGTATTTGGTGATGATTCTCTTGCCATCTTTCATCTCTCTGTATGAAAAGTCAGCTTGAACTTCAAGCCTCTGTTTTCGATCTCCAATGCCTGCAAAAATGTCGATATCGTACTCTGGACTCGTGAACACTTTGGTTTGTGACAAACATTTAAGGGGATAACCACACAGCTCACAATAAATGTGAAAACCACCATGATCTGTTTGTACAAGTCCGACGTTTCGGGGGGGGGGGGGGGGGGGGGGTTACTCGAGAATGGAATTCCTGATGGTTTTCGTTTGTTCAGCTTGAAGGGATTTGTTAAAATCAACATCAACGACACAAAAATCCTCACATTTGCTGATATCGACAGCTTTTCCAGTGTGTCGTTGGCCCTGCTTCTTGTCAGAGTATTTCTTGTAGTCGAACAAGTCAACAAGGTGATCTTTCATTCGTTCTCCCAGCGTTTGCTGTTCTGTTGAAATTGAATCAATTAGTTGTTGGATCACGTTGCCAGTGTCTGTTTGGGGGTTTGTCATTTTATAAAAATTAAAAAAAAAACAAAGATTTTTTGAAACAGATTTATTTTTGAAACGTGCATTTACGGGGAAGATGACGTCGAGGTTGATGTCGAACTTTGACGGGAAACAGTTAATTTTCACATTAAATGTATTTTGCCCACTTTACTCAGTTTGCCCGTTTGTCCACATATTTTGGAGAATATAATTTATCCTGTCCAGTCCTGTCCACCTGTCCTCTCTCCAGCACGGAGATTTCACCCAATATTTCCACGCCGCAGCATCGCTCACATCACTTGTCCACCTTAACCTGTCCAGGCAAAACAATTCACTGCGAAATCAACCAAAAATAAACACATTCAACTTACCCATTAACTTTTTCCATCAACTCATCTAACAGCTCATCACTTTCGATAAGCTTTCTCCTCAATATCTTAATCAACTTCTTCTGTTTTTCAGATACATGTTCGTTGTAACACTTAGTTTCTTCTTTACGTTTTTCCTGAAACTGTTTAATTTGTTTCTGTTGAGCCGCTTTCGCTTCTTCCACAGTTGCGTATATCTTCTTCCGACCCATTTACTATAAAACAAAAAACAAAATCAATTATTTTTATTTACGATTTCACAAACGATAATACCGATGATTTCACCAACGGTAACATCAACACATTCAACACATGTTCAACACATGTATTTCATCAACGAAAACACCAATTTTCACACAATTTCACCACTAATTCACCAACTTGAACACTTTCAGCTAATTCTTTAGCTAATTCTTCTCCTAGGAGATATGGTATGTCAGCTATAGATACACATCGATTACACCAATCAATAACTCCTTCTTTATAGAACATCACTGAATATCTAATCATGAGAAACCCCTAAGAATATTAGCAATAACTCTCGATCTCCATCTTGTTATCATTGCCTATTCCAACTTATTATACAAGATGATAACAACCATCAGATACACATAAATCGATAATATTGATTGACCTAATCGAGATGGGTGATTATTTTCGAAATCATATTTTTTCTGTCAAAAATATCGGTACGAAAATTTGAAAAGAATATTCATAAATGGACCATGAAAAGTTATTGATTTATTTATAATGATGCAGCTTCAATTATTTCAAGTCAAACTTTGGCTTTTGAAACGAATGATAAACTTTTAATGTTTAAATGACAATTATTCAGCAAATGATAATGAATTTTCATATAATCAACACCCCGAAAAAAGTTATGATTTCAAAAATAATCACCCAGATGGATCCATAGCTGATATACCATATCTCTTTCTTCTGTTTTGAATTCTGCAATTTTATTAATTAGTACATCAAATGATAGCTTGAAAGAGATTTTGGCTAGAAACATGACAAAACGATCCAAAATGTACTTTTTTTTGTATCAAACCGTGGAAAAGAACATCTCAAATGAGATCATAATCCTTATATTGTGTTCGTCCTAGTTCCAATTTCCGGATTAATGAAGATTATTTTGATGAAGAAGGTTTTACGTTGATATTCCAGCTCCTCCAAAGAAGCATATGCCTTCCATTCGTCGGAAATAATAGTTGTTCCGAGCAAAATAAAACGTTGAGTCAGCAGAACAAATATTTTCTTTTTTCTCTTCGTGACTATAGAAGTAAATATTTTACCAGCTCCTCCTCCGTCGAGACGCTCCACTCATCCAAATATCCAAACATAATCTTTTCTCCTTCTTCTTCCATATTTTCTCTTCCGCCAGACAGCTTCGTCAATTTCAACAGTTTTTCCTAGGCCTCCAATTGTTTGCTGTTTGTCATTCCATTCTTTTGCACAACAGACTCTTACAACACTGCGCCAAAAACTTACCGTCTTTTGAGAAATTCCGAACAAAGAAGAAATTGTTTTTATTGGTATTCTCACTCAATAATTCAAACAAATAAACAAAGTTGATTTGTTTGTATTATTGAATATTCGCAAAAATAGTACCATGATAAACTGATTTTCTTTCAAGGTATTTGGTTCATTTCCAGTATCTGTAATAAGGAAAAACAATGTCACATCTTTTTTGTATTCATGATATCAGCATTTCGGAACTTCGTTGTGCAAAACTTTCTTCAATTGTCAGCTTCACGTCATATCCTTGTTGTAAAAGAGCTTATTTCACTTTGAAATACTGAGATCCTTCTGTTCCACTGTTTTTTGCATAGAAATATAATTTGTCAATTCACATAAATATGTGAAATCTTTTGTTTTTTCTAAATATTTTTATTTCATCAATAAAAGGTTTCCTCACAGAATTTCTTGCACAAATGCAAATAATAAACAATGTGTTTTCATCTATTGACTTTTTTATATTTTCCTTTTATTCCACATCGTATTATTAGACAGTTTTTTCTTTTTTATTTTGTGAAATAATTGTCAATTATCCATTCACTGCAACCAGCATTTTTTGTTTCACTGCGGAAATTCCTTTGTTCCGAGAACAGTTTGATATTGTTGCAAAATCCACTGATTCCTTTTTTGTTTTAATACATCCTTTCACTGTTCGAATATTTTTGGGATGTAGTTTTTTATCTTCTCATTTCATAGATTGACATCTTTTTTCTCTGCTCCAGCAAATACATTTTTTTTTTTTTCTTTGAATTAGCCGTTTATATCTGTTTGATATTTTTTTCTTTTATTATGAAAAAAAAAGAATTTTATTCGATCTATTGCAAACACTTATTAAAACGTGATTATCAAATAAAATTGAAATTGGGTGAAAAACAATAAGAAAGTGAATATCCATATTAGTAATAGTTGTTAATTTTCACTGACGCTCAAATGAGTTATTTTTTATATCGATTTTTGAAACAATATTTAATGAAAGATTTCAAATAATGGTTTGTTTTTGGACTGTGTAATAATGTCCACATGCAACGAGAAAAAGATAGAGAGAGAAAGAGAAAAAGAGAGAAAGAAAGAAAAAGAAAGAAAAAGAAAGAGAAAGAAAGAGAGAGAAAGAAAAAGAAAGAAAAAGAAAGAGAAAGAAAGAGAGAGAAAGAAAAAGAAAGAAAAAGAAAGAGAAAGAAAGAGAAAGAAAGAGAGAGAAAGAAAAAGAAAGAAAAAGAAAGAGAAAGAAAGAAAGAGAGAGAAAAAGAAAGAACAATTTTGAAAAATGACCTTGAATGAGATGATCATATATATTATTTTTTTTGATAAGTCGCAAATTTTCTATTGTCAAATGATTTAAAATTTTGTTATAAAGCACAAATTTTGGTTAACATTCATGCAAATTCACTTGAATGTTTGCAATTGCATTATCAAGTTCCAGATAACATATTAAATAAGTTTCTTGAATGTTGACAAAAATTTGAGCAAAATATGAAAATTTAATATCATTCGACAATTGAACGTTTGAGACTTTTCATAAAAAATTACACATATGATTTCAAATTTGTTTGCAAAATCCCACCTGAAAGCATTTTTTGGATGTAAGTGACTTTGTTCTTTATAGCAGTTTTCAGTTTCTTCTGTTGTTTCGTCTCCACTTCCAAACAATTCTGATGTTGAATATTTGTCTTTTTCTTCTTCAAATCTTCACAAAATAAGTAAAAGTATTTGCTTTCCAATTGGTGAAGAGATGCAAGAGGATTACTTGCTTGTTGCTTGTTTCTCTTAACTTTCGAAAGAAACAGCAACATTTATTTCATTCCATCTTATCTTTTTTTCGTGAAACGGTGAAGCAAAAATTCTTCCTTTTTCGCTGCTCCATAAAAGATTTAATTTTAAATCTTTAACCCTCAGCTTCGGTGATATTCTTTCATGAAGCATTTGGAAATATGACATAAAATGCTTATTAATTGACACACTTCCAATCTCATCTTTTGATGAACAAAATAACGTTTTTTAAAAAATGAGATGAGTTTTCAGATGTTAAGATATCCTCTCGAGAGGACACCAAACTCTCCTTTACTGTGTTCTTCTGCAAAAAAATAGAAAACGAGGTGGAAAAGAATTTCTTGAAAATGGAAGATAAAGGATAAAAGAGGAAATATTGAAACAAACACTTTCGAAAATGCTAACCGCAGTCAGCTCATTTTTTGAGTGATTGTTTATAACATGATAATTGAAAAGAAAGGTTAAAAGAATTTGCAATGCAATAAATGGAATATTGACTGTCATTAAAAGGCACTTCTGAATTAAGTGGAAACTTGATTTGTAATGTCTATTGTGTTGTGATTGATAACTAATAACTCCACGGTGAAATATTTCTTTCTTTTCATAGAAATCTCGTGATATTTGAGACTTCTTGAAAAAAAGAGAACAGTTTTGCTTAAAGTCAAGCAAAACCAGAATGTCATTTTCTTTTTGTACATAAAGATTGTTGTTGAACTTTTCTATTTTTTTTTTTTTTTTTTTTTTTTTTTTTTTTTTTTTTTTTTTTTTTTTGATAATTTCGAACTTAATCAAAATTCATTACACTTCCATTTCATCATCTGTAAGTCCATTTGTTTTCATTTAAATTTCTTAACTATTCTTTTGATAACAACAATTGAATATATCTGTTCTATTTTTAGCTTTATTAATGTATTTAGACATTTTTCAAGAATGAGAAAAACTTATATTTGTCAAAATTTTTTTGAAAAGTTCCTTTCGTTTAATTTTCAGATAAAAATAAAAATTTCATATTTCGATCATAATTCTGTTCACACACACCAAATTCAACTGTCATAAAAACATAATCTCATCAATGACATTATTTCCATTTTAGTGAATTTTCGAGATTGGAAACAGAAATTTGATAGAAATATGCAATTATAAATATATCTGAAGATTTAACAAAAGGAACTTTTCAAAAAAATTTTGACATTTAGACTTTTTTCTATTCTCATATTTTACCAAAGTTCATATGGGGGAAAATATGGACTTTCAAGCTTTTTATACACAAAGCACGAAAAAATTGTTTCACTTATAACATAATTGAACTAAATCAGATTTCATAATGAATTTGTTTTTCTATCTATACACAAACGAAAGTGATATATATTATTATTAAGTTTTGTGACATAAAATGTATTTTGGTGATTATTTTTGAAATCATAACTTTTTTCGTGGGTGTTTATTTTTCAAAGGTTGTTTGTCATTGGGAAGAGTTTTTGTATTCTATGTGTGTCTTTATCACAACAGTAAAAATAATAAATGTTTATGCTCAAATAAAGATGTTAATGTTTTCAATGAACCTTTTCATTTTTTTGTGCTCTTTTGTTGATAAAAAAGTGAAAATATTGAACCGAAAATTCTGAAAGAAAAAATATGTTTTCAAAAATAATCACCCATTTCGAAAAATGAACCAATTTTGTTGAAAATTTTCGTTCACAAAAAGTAAATCTGAAGTGCGTAATTTTTCGATATAAATGCCTGAAGTCAAATATTTTGTCTCTTATTTTATTGAAAAGAATATTTTTTTTATTATTCTTAAAAAAATATCTCTTTTATTTATTTCATTCATCAAATTAATGTTCTAGTAAAAACAATCCATTTCGAATATAAAACGGTTTTTTTTCTGTTCTTCTTGTGTTGTCTGTGCGGATGTTTCCAAAGAGGCAGACATGGTAGATAAATCAGATGAAGCAATTGAATCAAATGAAGCAGTAGAGCGAGCTGGTTGAAAGACTGAGGAGGACGAGGTGGATGAAGCAGATAATGAATTGATGTTTCATTTTCTCCTCATCGTTTTTCATATTATATCATATTCAACATATTAAAATTTGAAAGCGTTTGCATGTTACGAAGACTTATTCGTTGAATTGGATAGTTGAAATTATATGGCCAAATCTAATTGAAAAGTTCCTTTTGTTTAATTTTCATATGAAAATGAAAATTAAATATTTTCTTTAAAATTTTATTCCTACTCACCAACTTTCACCAGTATGTAAATTTTCACATTGTCAAGATTTTGTTTCCATGACAGCGAAATAAGGAAAGTGGGAACAGATATTTGATCGAAATATGAAATTTTTTATTCTATTTGAAAATTATACAAAAGAAACTTTAAAAAAAAATTTGGCCATGTGGGTAAAGAAATGCGTTCAACTGTCAAGAATGATGTGTTGTTCTGATAATCAATATCATCATCCGACTAGTTTATTAAAAACTTTTTGTATTTTCTTTCATTTTCACTGCTTTCAGTTTTATTTCGCTTTAACCACCATTCACAATGTTGAAAATTATAATTTGATTTAGTTGAATGAATAATTATCTGTTCAAAAGTGAAAGAAGTGAAGCGCAAACGATTTCTAATTTTTGTCAATAATTTTCTTTCACTTTTTTGAACAGAGGAACCGTGAAGTTTTAGCATCCGTTTTGTACAGTCAACAAGGTTTTTTGTTCAATTCCATTGAGAATTGCTCAAATCTTTTTTTGTCACAGCATTCAAAAATGACTCCAATAAAAGAATCTTATTCTTTTTTTCAATTTTGTAGTACAACAGACCGGAATGAAACAACAAGTTGCTAATCTTTTTTATTGTGAACAAAAAATGAAAAATTATTTTGTTTATTAAAAACAAGGATTAAACAATACCACTCAAACGTTCAATAAATAATTGCATAATTTTCTTTCCATTTCAGTCAAAACTGGTTATTATCACATTGAATACAATCATATTCGTTTATTGTCACATACTTCGATGCACCGACATTTTTGGCTTCTTTTTCATTCATTTTCCTTCGCATATAATCACAGGGCTGAAAATATATAATCACATTTTTTATCATTACGGGTGGATTTTTCATTGAAAAATCGACTTTTTGATCAGAAATCTCAATTTTTTTATTTTTCAAAATTTTGTTTTAATAAGTCTGAATAGCATAAAGAAACATTAAAAATTCATATTTCAATTGAAAAAAGTGTTTTCGTAAAGAATTACCAAAAATTAAAAAATTGACCCAAAATTAATTAAATAATTTATTAATGTTTATTTTTTTCTGTGTGAAGCAACATCGTATATTATCACAATCGGATTTAATCACAAAAAGTTGTGCAAAATCCGATGAGATTATATCCGGTTTTGACTGTATAAGATGATGAATTTAAAAATAGAAACTATACAAAGAAAAAGAACCATGCTTGATGCATTTCTAAAAGTGTGGCCTATCTTTCTTTTATTCGACCGATACTGATAAATTATCTGCATGATTGCCTCCTTTACTTGCTGCTTCCGAAAATGACTATCATTTCCTAGTGCTTCACTCTGCTGGGATGAAAAAACAGCCATCAACAAATTCAAAATGAATTTATTCAAATTTTCTGAAATTTTCACTTTTATTATGGTAACAATTTTGATCCAAAGATGCAGATTCAAAGACGCAAATTTTTTTGTTCGGAACGATTGACTATTATGTAAATAAACTATTAGAAGCAAAAAATGCAGGTGTTGGAATCTGTTCTATGATCATGAGTTGATACATTATTATTTGTTGAATTGAGCTTAGGGGTTTTTTGTTCAAACGAAAAATTATTTTATGTTATTGTCAAATTACTAAATGCAATGTGAAACAAACTATTAGTAATTTATTTTGCATGCGGATACATTTACACGTTTGAGTATTTAATAATCATTTTTATTAGCCAATCTGGATATTTTTTGTGAATTGATAATTTGAAACATTTAAAAAATATCAATCATTCATTAATCAAAATGATAAAAAAAGAAATAAATAAATAAAAATAAATAAATAAATAAAAATAAGAAAATAAAAAATAAAAAAATAAATAAATAAAATACCTTGAAGGACAAACATAGCATAATTTGCTTTCACTCCATTGGAAACGGGAAACAGCAAAATCCTATTCAGGATTCAGTTGGAAATTAATAAAAGAATTTCGAAGAGGAAAAGAGAAAAAGCATTCGAAATATTAAATATAAGCTTTCATAAGTTGCAAAAAATAAGCAAAAATAGAGTATCAAACACAAAATTTCAAACCTTTTTCTTCATTATAATCCCATTTCAAATTTCAATTTTTTTATTGATCTGCAATTTGCAGAAATGCTTTTTTGATGTATCAAGATAATATATGTATGTTGTTGAAGTGTTTCATGAGGTTAATAACGATTTCTGCAAATTTCCACGTAATAAAAAAGTTTTCATGATCATTGAGATCTTTTTTGAAGTCAAAATTTTTTTGTCGATCTGTTTGAAATAAAATATTATGAATTTTTTGAGTGTGTTGGTTTTCAATATTTGATCTTGCAATATGGAAGAAATAAAAATAATTTCAAGCAGAAAAATGTTTGTATATTCGAATTTGAGTTTTTTCGAAATGGAAAAAATATCAGAGAAATGAAAAAAAATACGTTAAAAATTTGTTATCCTTCACCAATCAAAATGACATAAAAAACAAAAAGTACTTCATGATATTGATCATTAAAAAAATTTAAAACAGTCAGAAATTTTCAAATCAGATTCAATAACTTTCAAAAAAACATAATTCAATCACATTATCATAAAACATTCACCAAATATCAACTAAATTTCAATAATTTTGAACAACAAAAGATATAAGAAAAAACAGTACTATTATAACAAATTCAAGGTTTCAAAGACAATTCCAAACAAAAAAGAAAACTCATACAAAAAGTTCAAAAACTTACTTGTCTATTTTCCCTCTGTCTTCCATCCACTTTCCTCTTTCTGTTATTTCTCTTGTCCAAACTCAAAAAGAACAAATCCAACAAAGAAAAAAGACAGACAAAGTGATAAAACAACATTTCATACTCTCAACAACTCTCCCTTCCAAAAACCTCACTCAAAGATCAATGAATTCCCTCACAACTCTCTCTATTTATGAATCTCGATAAATACAATAATTATAGGTACAATAACCAATTTTATAATAGGGACATTATTGGGACAAAAACCACAAGAAAACAATCGGATTCTAACTGTTGTGCACCTGGGAGGCTGTTCGTCGTATCCAAGTCCGGATAAAGCAGCCCGAAGGCTGCAATATCTAATACGAACAGTCATGTCCAGCACCCTTCCGATAGAGTGCCAGCTAAGTATACACAATAACCAGTTTCTTAATAGGGGACACCATAAATACAATTTTGAGATTCATTTAAAGAAGAAGAGTCAAGAAGAAGATCAAATATCCTTGAAAGAAGATCTTGAGAAGATTGAGAAAGAAGAGAAGAGTTAGATTATGTGATATCAGAGTGAAATGACTTCCTTGTTCGTTGAACCTTTTCTTTCATTGTCGAAAATTCGATGGCAACCAGAGAGCGTCGAAGAGATATCCAACAGCTGAAGCATAGACAAATGAGCCCTTGCGCTCAAAATACAAATAGTCTTTCATGTGAGGAACTGACAATGATGGCCATGAGATTTGTTGAGATGGTACATATTCTTCAAAGTACCTTTCATGTACGGAGTCATTGACAGATGTTGAAGATGGTGAAGAGTTTGATGATGATGTTGAGAAAATGTTTGAATGAGAAGTTGAAGAAGTTGATGTCGAAGTATTCATATTGTTTTCGAAGATGTCGATAAAGTCATGAAGTGTGGTGATGTGTTCAGTTGATAGATTGTTGTTGATTGTGTTCACAAGTGCACCAAATTCACTATCACAGATATTTTTTCCATGGTGCTCAGCGAAGAAATTGAGTTGAGTATTTTCCTTTTTAAGAAGTTTCGATTGTTTTGAGAGGATGAAGTGAAGAAGGAAGCAATTTCGGTTGTGTGGACCCGAATCGCAAAAGAACTTAAAAGTGTGAGTGTCTGAGAAGAAGTGTCTTTTGATCACAGATTCCAGACACTCAATAACAAATCTGCGATCATTTGAGAGGCAGTCGGAATAAAAGTTGAATGTTCGTTTTATTTGTTGATTATTAATTTTTTGAAGAGAGATGATTGTGAATTGAGAAACCTGTTGATAATTGAAGAATTCTTGTTGAAGTTGATTTTTTCTGAGAGGGAGTTTCCATTTTTCTTTAAAGTCGAAGACGAAGACTGCTTCTCCCTCTTTCAAATTGTCGACAGTCGATTGATAATGCTTTCGTTGCATTTCTGCAACAAGATAATGTTGTCGAAGAAGTTTGAGTGTATGAAACTCTGTTAAACAAAATCCATTTTTGTTTTGTGATGAATTCAACTTGTTTTTCAGATAGTTGAATTTTTTGCACATGCCGCAGAGATCTGTTCTTCTTTTTGCTTATGAGAAGTTGGTGGTGAGTTTGAAGAAATGGGTAAGAGAAACTTTGATGTTCGTTTCTTCTGAAAACTCTTTCCACAATTACGTCTTAAACTTGAAGATCAATCTTTTCTCGTTGGGAGAAAAGATGCCCATTTTCTTTCTTTTTTCTTTCAAAGCTTCTAATCCATAAGAAGATGTAATTGATGATGATAGTTGTGGAATGGAAGTTGAATGATGAGGATGTGCGATGATGACGATGATGATGTTGTTATTGTTGTTGATGATGATGATATGTAATTTGAAGTGGTATAATTTGATGTTTCTGAAGAAGAAGAGGAACCACCAAATTGAATTGTTGAAAATGTTGGCTTTGTATTTTCTTTTGTGCAAAATGAAAGGGAAGGAGTGAAACCTTTTGTGTAAAGATTATTCCATGAAGAACTCCATTTGTCACTATCGAATTCAGAAACACTTTCATCATTGCAAATACCCCAAAAACTATTGAGTCCACTCTTTCTTATCTCAACTGCAATGTGATGTCCGTTATGTTGATTTAGATGTTTGAAAAGAATTTGTCCAACAAGATGATAAATGATCGTTTCCTTATTGCTCTCTTGAAGACGTTGAATGTTTTCTTCTGAATACCCTTTGCAGAACGTGCGCTGGTTAGCACGATCAGTTTCAATTAGAAGCGTTCTCGAAGGCGCAGAACTAGCAGAATCAGTGCATTCATGACAGAGAGCTAGCACCTCTGGAAATGCAGCTATTTCCTCCCATCTCGCAGCACAGCATTTTTCCTTGCATTCATCGCAATAGACAGCATTTTTTCCGTTCAATATCTCATAAGAAAAGAGAGATGAAAGACCTTTGTTTGGAGATGATGAATTGATAACGACATTGTTGCTAGCTTCGTTGAAATGTGTTGAGAATTTTTTGCATTTTTGGCATTTGAAATGAGTGATTAAAACATAATTGAAGGTGTCCTTATTAATCAACTCATCTTTTTGAAGAAGTTGGTGAAGATTGTCAAATGCCTCAGCCACGTTTTGTTGTTGTCTGCTGCCATAGTTGCAAAAATTTACTCATTTGTTGATTTGTAATGATTTCAACAAAAATTGTTCTAATTAACAAAATAATTACATAACAAATTAAGGAATAATTCAAACAAGTTTATAAACATAACAAACTTCAAAAAAAGATTTGTTTTCTTTTTTAAAACTTTTTTTTTAAAAGTATCTTTTTTCTTTCAAATTTTTAAATAGTAATACTTATAAATTATTAACGAAATTTTAAAACTGATAAATTTCATTTTTGTTATAAAATTGTTTATAAAGAAATATAATATTAATTGATTAACATTTTAATTGTTTTTATCCGAAAATAAATAATTCCTTTTCAAAAATTGTCATAAACATCATAACATTTAAAAATCTAAAATGCAATACGTTTACATAAACTAAAATAATAAATAAGTTAAAATTTATTTCTTCCCATAATTACACTTTTGAATTTCGAATATCAAAATTTTAAAATTCTAGATATATATAAATGTTAAAAAATACAAATAAAAATTGTAGCATATATTTTGACATTTGTTTAAATTTTATTTGTATTTCTTCACATATAATAAAAATTTTCGATAACAATAAAACTTTATTGTTTCAAATTTTTGAATTGAGTAAGAAAAAGTTTAAGAATATGAAATGAATTTTAAATTTTTTTTAACATTCTTTCAATTTTATTTTTAATTTTAAAGAAGTAATTTCTTATTCATAATATTTTGTTTTTTATTGAAAGATATTGAAAGAAAATGATTTAATATATTCTTTCTTAATTGTCAATATTCATTAGGTTATAATTTTTGAGGGATTTTATTTGTTGATATGATGAATTTTATTAAAGATTGAGTGATATTATTATATACCTTTTAAATGAGAATAATTATGATATTTGAAAAATAGTTGTTGAAATATGATACACTTTTGACAAACTTACTAATACCAAATTAGAAAATGAAATAAAACAATCGTTTTTTTTAAATACATGTGATTTTATAATACATAATCCAATAATATGAAAGACAACTATTTTGAGATTTGAAAATACTATTTATTTTGAAATCTGAGAAAAAAAGAATACAGTTTTTTGAATGACGTAATTTTGTTGCTTCTTGAAAAATTTGCATGAAAGACCAAATTTCCCCTCATATGTTTGTGTGTTCATTTATTTGTTGAATAATCAAAAGAAGTATTATGCTTTTATTATTTCTTAAATAGATTTGTGATTCTTTTCGAAAAGAAAATATAGTCAATATGTGTGATATTTTAAATTCAGACATTTTTTGTAGAATTCTTGCAATTGATTTGGATGATTATTTTTGAAATCAAATTTTTTTATAATAAAAAATTTCGGTTCAAAATATTCTTTTAAATATTAACAAAGGAATAGAGAAAAGTGAAAAGTTTTATTGAAGAAGTTTTCATTTTTATTACAACCAATACATTTGTATTTGGAATGATTAAAAAAAAAAATTTCATTAAAATACAAAATCTCTATAAAAAACAAAACAATTTTCGAAAAAATTGCACCAGAAAAAAGTTACGTTAACTTATATAATCACCCATTTGATGTGTGTAACAATCAAATAAAATGAGATAACAAAAATTCTTCAAAAAGAAATGGTTAATGTTTTGGACGTATTTTTTATAGAAGTGTTACCATTATGAATGAAAAAACAACAAATTTCGATAAACCTGATTATTAATAATTGCTATCTCTTTAAAAAGAATAACGAATATATTGAATGAAAAATCAAATAAACTATTCCAAAAATTTAGAAAATGTTTTAGAAAACACATACAAGGGGTTAAAACACAACATAAACAACATCATCCAGATCACCAAATAACAAAGATTGAACGGTTGCAGTTTTATTTTATAAGCAACGGGAAAACAGAAGCATCAATAAGAGGAATACACCCAATCAATGAAACAAGTTTTCCATCTCAAACAACATTGTTTGTGGCATTCCTATCGTCTGCTTCCTTTGGGCATATAACTTTTTTCTATTTGGCATCGGCATATTCTTGTATTCGTGTTTCATCCATGCAGAAAACATATTGTGGTTCAACATTATTTATAACTTTTTGCAATTCTATCACATATTCTTTTCCCAATGATTGCTTCACTTCTTTCCTTTTAATTTCAATTGGCTTTGTAAGTCAGTTTTTATTTTGTCATTGTAATTCTTTAAAAACTTTAGAATGAAAGAGGAGGAAATGTTTAAATTACAAGTTGAGTTGATGTAGGTTTGCAATGAATAAATAGTGAATGGATATCCTCTTTTGTTTTAATCAATGCAAAGCTCAACAAGTTCGTCCTTCTTTTCTATAGTTATTTCACTTGACATTCTTCTTTTTTTAATTTCTTTATTTGCCATTTTTTCCAATTCATAAATGCTTTGTTTTTTTGTTGATTTGAAGCAATGGTTTCTTTTTCATTAATACTTTTTTTTATAATTATTTGAAAAAAGAATTATATCAATTATAAAAGTGAAATAATTTTTTTAACTGACTTTCCATATTAACAAACAGCTTGAAGACCTTGGTTTAATTATTATTTCGTCCAATACAACATTTTCTTTTTCGCCGATCACAAATTGCTGTCTTCCAACTTTTGAAACAACCATTTTTCTTCTCAGCGCCCGAACAGCATTTTTAATCCTTTTGCGTGAGAATTCCATGGAGTTTATTGCGTCTGTGATCCTGACAACTCCATCCACCACAATGCACTCCATCCGTTCCAGCCGATTGTCAATCCTTCTGTAATCGAAAGATTTCATTGCAGCACGTAATTTCCTTTGTCCAGCAATTCTCTTTTGTTCCACATAAATTTTCATTTTTTAATTATGGTAATGATCTTAAATCCAATTTATTTATATATTAATTTTAATAATCCATTAGTGCTGAAATAATATAACTAGTGACTTTAATAATAATATTAAATACAGTCAAAACAGGACATAATCACGTCGAATTTAATCACATTCGTATATTGTCACATTTTTCGATGCATCGACATTTTTGGCCTATTTTTCATTCATTTTTCATCGCATATAATCACAGGGCTAAATATATATAATCACATTTTATATTATTATGGGTTATTTTTTCATTCAAAACTCGATTTTTTGATCTAAAATTTCTATTTTTCGCTTTTTCAAATATGTGCTCAAAAAAGTTAAAATAATGTGTATTAACGAAAAAAATTAATTTCGCAAGTGAAAAATGCGTTTTAATGAAGATTTTTCAAATACATGTCAAAATTTTTTTGAAAAGTTCCTTTTGTTTAATTTTCAGATAAAATGAAAATGTCAGATTTCAATCAATTTTCTGTTCTCTCTCATGAAACTTCACAATAATGGAAATAATATCATTGTTTTGGTTTTGTTTCCATTTTTATGAAGTTTCGTGAGTGGGAACAGAAAATTGTTGAAAATTTGAAATTTAAATTTTATTTGGAAATTAAACAAAATGAAGTTTTCAAAAAATATACATATATGTGAAAAAATATTTGACTTCAGGCATTTTCATTGCAAAAATCATGCACTTTTCGTGACTTTTTAGGTCAAAAAACACATTAAAGATGGGTCCATTTTATGACATTCGTGAAATGTTGGAAAATTTTATGTATTGATTTTAACGATGCCTGTTTTCGGATATGAAAATCGAATTTGTTTTGAAATCTGAGAAAGTGAAATAAAGTTATGAGTGAAGCAATTTTTCAATGCCTTGTGCAAAGAATGCTTGAAAGTCTGTATTTTCCCCCATTTGGTATATCAGACTTGCATTTTTCTGTTGATAGAGTATTTTTCAAAAAAAATTATCTTCAAAATCAAAAAGAAGCAGGTTCGAGTTTTTTTACGAGATTTCGAAAATTATTTCTTAACTATTCAGTCTGCACGATAATGAAAGTCTGTTATGCCAAATGAGTTTGTATTGTTTAGATATCTTTTGAGGAATATAATCTGATTTTCTCTTTGACTTGTTATTGAGAAAACGATCTTGTCCGGTATTTTGTGCGATGTCCGATATTTTATGCAATATCTGTGATTTCAGTTTGATAAACCTATAATTTATTGATCAATTTATGGATATAACTTTATGTATATTGTTTTTAATGTGAAGATAGATAAATTGTGTGTTCGAATGGTAATTGATGAAAAACAATATTGGCGATTATTTTTCATATCGTAACTTTGTTCGAAGAATGATCTTTTTTTTCATAATTGTGGTATGAAATGAAAAAGGCAAAAATACATGTTTATAAATGAATAGAAAAAGAATCTTGAGTGAATTTTTGAAAACCAAGTTGCCTTGAGAAAATACAAAAAAATTCCATTATTACATTAATTTATTGAGTTATTATTAATATTTTATTTATTTGATATCACGACCTCCTACAAGTCCAGTTATTGATTATGAAAGAATATTATTTGTGTATGATAAAATGATATTACTTTTTTAATGATTCGAATTAACGATTATCTGAAAATAAATGATTGATTGATTTATAAAATTTAGAAGCGAAATAGTGAGGCTTATTATTTTGTGTTTTTTTTTATACAATATCATTAATGTTATAAAATAGGAATATTCGATTTTGAGCGATTTTTGTAGTTCTTGGGAATTACTGGCATTGCAAATGATACATAAAGAGAAAGTGAAGTTAAAAACTTATCTATTCGAAGTATCGTAATTTTCCAGAAAAATCAGCGAAAGAAGAATAAATATTTCCAAGGGAAATAATAATTAGAGGTGTGTATTTTTGTTTTTCAATCATTTTAATTTTCATAACATCAGGATCTTTTTGCAAATGTTCTCAGCCTATTCGAACATATGAGATGAGGAAATACGGCTTTTGAGAAGGGTTATGGAAGAAGGTTGATGATGAAAAGAAAATGACAAATAGAGGAAAGAGCCAAAGGAAATATTAGATGCGAATGGAAAAGATGTGATTTACAAAATAAATATTGGATTTCGAAAAGAATAAATCAACATTGCAGATGAGACAGCGAAAAATAAATGATTAAGTTGAAGAAGATATCCTTCAAATAATTGATAAAGCGAAACAATATTGTTTAAAATGCAGAATATGAAGTTATAAATTGAAACTGAAGTGAAAAAGAAAATTGGATGAATATTATTGAAGAAATGCAAATTGACGATTGAAATTAGAGGAATATTTGAAGATGAACAAAGCTTCCTCTTTTTTCTTTCCGAATATCGGAGACAGAGGCAGGTCGTAATGAATGAGCCTTATCCACAAAGAAGCTGCGTAGTGGAAGAGTGAAAAAGAAGAAGACAAAGAAATCTTCTGCCGCACAGACAGACGATGAATAACAGAAGACAAGGGGATAAGCGCTGCTGCTTTTTCTGCTACACATCAAGAGAAAATGGACAGAAGCAGAGCAGGAAAAGAGCACAGAGAAAACAGCTTGGTCTGATTGCGCTGTAAAGGCAAGAAAGAAGAAGAAGAAGAAGAAGAAAATGATGATGATAACGAAGATGATGATGAAGTGAAAGTTGAAAGAGTTTTCCTTCTTTCATTTCTGAGAGCAGAATAATATGTCTTGTGAGTTGATGTATTGCCTGATGGATATCTTCTTTTATCATCTTCATACCCATCATTATCATAATCATCTCCTTTTTCATTTAAACCTTCTTTTTAATCTTGACATCTTTTTTTTTTTTTTGCTTTCACCTCTGCCTCTCTTTTCATCTCCTTTTTCTCTCTCTTTTCTTCGCCTTCTCCATCGCTCCATCTAATCTGCTGCAGGAAATTCCTCAACTCGCCTGCCTTGAAACCGCTTGTCCAATTTTCAAATGAAAGTTGTGTGAAAATGATGATAGAAGAGCTGAAGGAAGAGAAAAGAGAGAGAAAAAGGAGATGAAAAGAGAGGCAGAGGTGAAAGCAAAAAAAAAAAAAGATGTCAAGATTAAAAAGAAGGTTTAAATGAAAAAGGAGATGATTATGATAATGATGGGTATGAAGATGATAAAAGAAGATATCCATCAGGCAATACATCAACTCACAAGACATATTATTCTGCTCTCAGAAATGAAAGAAGGAAAACTCTTTCAACTTTCACTTCATCATCATCTTCGTTATCATCATCATTTTCTTCTTCTTCTTCTTCTTCTTCTTTTCTTCCTATTTTTAATCCTCCTCCTTCTCCTTCTCCTTCTCAACTCTATCCTTATCTGCGAACTCATCTGCCCTCACTCTCCTCTTCTCCTCTTATTCTTCATCAACCAATGATGATACCAGCCTCTTCAGCAGAGCAAGCACAACGTGTTCGCTTGGAGAGAGAAACTTTTAGAGCGCGTCAGCTGAATCGACATGACTGAGGAGGCAGATTAACTCCTTCAGCTGCACAAAAGAGACCAGCAGTTGTGACAGAAGAGCATACCCCTGGTCGAACAGAACAGGAAGAAGCAAAAAGAAAATGGATGAAATATGGAAGCGAAAAAAACAAAAAAGAGAATGAAATGAAAGCAGCAGTGAGACAAACGAAGTACGGATGACAATGGCTGTCTGCTCATCTTCTGCTTCGTCTTCGTTGTTCTTAAGAAGTTTTGGTTGTTGTTGCTACCGTTTTCTCCATTTTTGATCTTGACTGATCCAAAGCTGAGTTCTGATTCATTATCACTATCGTTGTGAGAGGAAATGGACCATATAGTATTTTTTTTCTTCATGTCTCCTCTTTTGTGCAGATTTCGTTGTTTTACCATTAATTTTCTTTGAACCATCTTTCTCTTTTTCTTTCAATTCCTCTTCATAATCATCGTTTGCTTCTTCATCCTCCCCATCATTTTCTTCTTCATCTTTTTCTTTTTTAGTCAAACAGCTCGCACACAGCAAATGAAGTAGGAGATTCGCCGGCTGTTCGTAAATATGGAACATGAACTGCGAAGGATTGACTTCTGTGTTTTTGTTGAGTGGATGCTTTTTCATTGCGTCAATCTTCTGCTGAATGCTTCCATTTTGCAGTCCCACAGCCTCTTCTTCGCTTATTTGAACCAGACTGTCATCAATGTTGTATTCGCACAGTGAAAACTGCTCACTCTGGTTAGGCACACTCTTTTGCTGCATCTACGACATCCTGTTCTGCTGCTGCTGTGCTGACTGCCCAGTTATCTGGTCTTCCACAGCCAGCCCTTCCTCAGCAGCCAATCCCTCGTCCGCACGAGGCACAAACATTAGCTTCTGGATCAACTGAATTGCAAATTGTCTCCTTCTCTCCTCAGCTTCTGAACTCTTCTGCTGCTGCAAAAGATGCTTTTGACAGTCACTGTGC